>NC_052167.1:29661841-29702197 GCF_902713615.1 Scyliorhinus canicula
CTCCCCATCGCTGCCCTCCATCCAGCCCCATCGCTGCCCCCCATCCAGCCCCATTCCTGCCCCATCCCTGCACCCCATCCAGCCCCATCGCTGCCCCCCATCCAGCCCCATCCCTGCCCCCCATCCAGCCCTCGCTGCCCCCAATCCAGCCGCATCGCTGACCCCCATCCAGCCCATCCGCTGCCCCCATCCAGCCCCAATCGCTAGCCCCCCTCCCTGCCCCCCCATCCCAGCCCCATCGCTGGCCCCCCATCCATCCCCCAATCGCTGCAGCCCCACCATCCCCATCGCTGCCCCCCATCCAGGCCCAATCCCTGCCCCCATCCTCCCCATCAAGCTACCCAACATCCAGCCCCATCGCTGCCCCCCCCATCCAGCCCCACTAGCCCAATCCCTGCCCCCCATCCATCCCCATCGCTGCGCCCCAATCCAGCCGCAGCGCGCCCCCTACCAGCCCCATCGCTGCACCCCCTCCACCCATCCCTGCCCCCCATCCAGCCCATCGCTGCCCCCACCACCCCATCGCTGCCCCCCATCCAGCCCCATCGCTGCCCCCATCCAGCCCCATCCCTGCCCCATCGCTGCCCCCATCCAGCCCCATCGCTGCCCCCATCCCGCCCCATCGCTGCCCCCATCCCAGCCCCATCGCTGCCCCCCATCCAGCCCCATATCCAACCCCATCGCTGCCCCATATCCAGCCCCATCCCTGCCCCCATCCAGCCCCATCGCTGCCCCCCATCCAGCCCCATCGCTGCCCCCATCCAGCCCCATCGCTGCCCCCATCCAGCCCCATCGCTGCCCCCATCCAGCCCCATCGCTGCCCCCCATCCAGCCCCATCGCTACCCCATATCCAGCCCCATCGCTGCCCCCCATCCAGCCCCATCGCTGCCCCCCATCCAGCCCTATCGCTGTCCCCATCCAGCACCATCGCTGCCCCTATCCAGCCCCATCCCTGCCCCCATCTAGCCCCATCACTGCCCCCCATCCAGCCTATCTAGCCCCATCCCTGCCCCCCATCCAGCCCCATCGCTGCCCCCATCCAGCCCCATCGCTGCCCCCATCGCTGCCCCCATCCAGCCCCATCCCTGCCCCTATCCAGCTCCATCCCTGCCCCCATCCAGCCCCATCCCTGCCCCTATCCAGCTCCATCCCTGCCCCCCATCCAGCCCCATCGCTGCCCCCCATCCAGCCCCATCGCTGCCCCCCATCCAGCCCCATCGCTGCCCCCATCCAACCCCATCGCTGCCCCCATCCAACCCCATCCAGCCCCATCCCTGCCCCTATCCAGCTCCATCCCTGCCCCCATCCAGCCCCATCCCTGCCCCTATCCAGCTCCATCCCTGCCCCCATCCAGCCCCATCGCTGCCCCCCATCCAGCCCCATCGCTGCCCCCCATCCAGCCCCATCGCTGTCCCCATCCAGCACCATCGCTGCCCCTATCCAGCCCCATCCCTGCCCCCATCTAGCCCCATCACTGCCCCCCATCCAGCCCCATCTAGCCCCATCCCTGCCCCCCATCCAGCCCCATCGCTGCCCCCATCCAACCCCATCGCTGCCCCCATCCAACCCCATCGCTGCCCCCATCCAACCCCATCCAGCCCCATCCCTGCCCCTATCCAGCTCCATCCCTGTCCCCATCCAACCCCATCGCTGCCCCCATCCAGCCCCATCCCTGCCCCCATCCAGCCCCATCCCTGCCCCCATCCAGCCCCATCCAGCCCCATCCCTGCCCCCCATCCAGCCCCATCGCTGCCCCCCATCCAGCCCCATCGCTGCCCCCCATCCAGCCCCATCGCTGCCCCATCGCTGCCCCCCATCCAGCCCCATCGCTGCCCCATCGCTGCCCCCCCATCCAGCCCCATCGCTGCCCCCATCCAGCACCATCACTGCCCCCCATCCAGCACCATCCCTGTCCCCATCCAGCCCCATCCCTGCCCCCTATCCATCCCCATCGCTGCCCCCTATCCAGCCCCACCCCGCCCCCATCCCTGCCCCCTATCCAGCCCCATCCCTGCCCCCACCCCTGCCCCCTATCCAGCCCCATCCCTGCCCCTATCCAGCCCCATCCCTGCCCCCACCCCTGCCCCTATCCAGCCCCATCCCTGCCCCTTATCCAGCCCCATCCCTGCCCCCCATCCCAGCCCCATCCCTGCCCCCATCCAGCCCCATCCCTGCCCCATCCCTGCCCCATCCCTGCCCCCATCCCTGCTACCATCCAGCCCCATCCCTGCCCCCTATCCAGCCCCATCCCTGCCCCGTATCCAGCCCCATCCCTGCCCCGTATCCAGCCCCATCCCTGCCCCCATCCAGCCCCATCCCTGCTACCATCCAGCCCCATCCCTGCTACCATCCAGCCCCATCCCTGCCTCCATCCAGCCCCATCCCTGCCCCCTATCCAGCCCCATCCCTGCCCCGTATCCAGCCCCATCGCTGCCCCCCATCCAGCCCCATCCCTGCTACCATCCAGCCCCATCCCTGCTACCATCCAGCCCCATCCCTGCTACCATCCAGCCCCATCCCTGCTACCATCCAGCCCCATCCCTGCTACCATCCAGCCCCATCCCTGCCCCGTATCCAGCCCCATCCCTGCCCCATCCCTGCTACCATCCAGCCCCATCCCTGCTACCATCCAGCCCCATCCCTGCCCCCTATCCAGCCCCCCATTCAGCCCCATCCCTGCTACCATCCAGCCCCATCCCTGCCCCCTATCCAGCCCCCCATTCAGCCCCATCACTGCCCCCATCGCTGCCCCATCGCTGCCCCCTATCCAGCCCCCCCCCCCCCCCCCCCCACAACAGTCGAAATCTGATTTCCAATTCTCTCTAGCTGCGAGAAAGAGTCATCCAGACTTGAAACGTTAGCTCCCTTCTCTCTCCACAGACGCTGTCAGACCTGCTGAGATTCTCCAACATTTTCTGCTTTGGTTGGGGGAGGACAAAGGTTGTGAATATTTAAAACAAAAAAATTCGGAGCACCTGATTGTTTTTTGTTCCCAATTAAGGGGCAATTTAGCGGCCAATCCACCTGCCCGGCACATTTTTGGGTTGTGGGGGTGACCCACGCAGACACGGGGAGAATGTGCAAACTCCACACGGACAGTGACCCAGGGCCGGGATCGAACCCGGGTCCTCGGTGCCGGGAGGCAGCAGTGCTAACCACTACGCCACCGCGCCGACCCAAAAAGGTTGTGCATATAAACTAGACAAGAGAAGGGGATTCGATAGCCCAACGCAATAAACTCCTGGAGTTAGAGGCTCGGTATTGAATAGACTATGGACCAGACTGAGCCAACATGTCACATGCGAGCAGGACACTCAGTGATGGAGTGGGGGACTTGCTGACTTGTTTTTGTCTCCTAAAGAGATCAGAGAGGATTCCTCACCCCTCTAAACTGGCGCTGAATTTTTAATCTGTTCAAGTGCTTCCAGATCGATGGAGAGCACAAGATGTGTGTGGGCCAGCAAATGAAAGTTCAAGACCGTCACCTTATTTCAACTCCTACTTTGCTTTGTTAAAGCTCATGTCTGCGTTCCTCTCAGATTCTCTAGTGCACAAACAAGACTATTAGGCTGTGCTGCTATTGGCTATCCCCTGTGGCCTGTCTGTACTGGTAGAATCAGGATTCACCTCTCTGCCTTCGACTCTCATTCTGTATTCATCCAGCTCCACCAAACTACAACACCTCGCTTCACGCCACGAGTTCAGGCCGCATCTAGCTCAGTGCCTCGCACTTCACTTTGAACCTTGCCCTTTGATCTTTCGCCCTGCTTTCTCAAAGAGGCCTCCGAGACCATCTGACGTTTCCCGTAACAAACCAGGCCATCCCTGTGGCCCGGGGCCAAATGTTTCCGTTTGCTGGGTGACTCACAGCAATCGCAGGTTGTGCAACAGCCTGAAACTGGTCTTTAAACAAACTGCAGCCCTTTGTTACAGACAAGAGAAGTTCAGGTTGAAATCGAAACTCAGGCTAATTCTGTCCTCTCAGACTCGCAAATCAAACTTTGACCGACATCTTAATCATCTCCCAGAAAATTCAACAAGAATCTTATCACAGCACATGTTGGGGCAAGACAGGAGGGAGACATTCAGTCCTCCAGCCCTGGTACACAAATAATGACTAACGTTTAAAGAATTAATATACAATTTTGCAACAAATATATATTCCTTTCAGCCCACAAATCCCATCCCTGAAAAACCTGTCCCAACATGGCTAACAGGGAATTAAAGATAGCATTAAACGTTTGCAAAGAGAGAGGGTGGTGCAGTGGTTAGCACTACTGCCTCACGGCACAGAGGACCCGGGTTTGATTCCTGCCTCAGGTGACTGTGCGGAATCTGCACTTTCTCCCCGTGTGTGCGTGGGTTTCCTCCGGTTCTCTCCCACAGTCCAAAGACGTGCAGGTTCGGTGGGGTTACTGGGGTAGGGTGGAGGAGTGGACCTAGATAAGGTTGCTCTTTCAGAGGGTTGGCGCAGACCCATTGGGCCGAATGGCCTCCTTCTGCACTGTAGGGATTCCATGGAATGTAAAAAGGTTATGCCAGAGAAACAAATGTGATTGTGGCAGGAAATCCCCAGGAGCTGGTGACCCTCCAGGTTTTAACTGGAGCGCTGCTGAGATTGTGAAGATTTCAATCACCTTTGGATTCTCATTTTGAGATGATTAACAGCTTCAAAATCCTGGGGTCACATCACCAACAATCTGTCCTGGTCCACCCACATCGACGCTACCACCAAGAAAGCACAACAGCGCCTATACTTCCTCAGGAAACTAAGGAAATTCAGCATGTCCACATTAACTCTTACCAACTTTTACAGATGCACTATAGAAAGCATCCTATCTGGCTGCATCACAGCCTGGGTATGGCAACTGCTCAGCCCAGGACCGCCCAGTCCATCACACAAACCTGCCTCCCATCCATGGACTCTATCTACACCTCCCGCTGCCGGGGGAAAGCGGGCAGCATAATCAAGGATCCCTCCCACCCGGCTTACTCACTTTGCCAACTTCTTCCATCGGGCAGGAGATACAGAAGTCTGAGAACACGCATGGACAGACTCAAAAACAGCTTCTTCCCCACTGTCACCAGACTCCTAAACGACCCTCTTATTGACTGACCTCATTAACACTACACCCTGTATGCTTCATCCTGTGTCTGTGTCTTGTATTTACATTGTGGACCTTGTGTTGCCCTATTATATATTTCCTTTCCTTGTGCAAAATTATCTTTTTTGAGCTGCTTGCAGTAAAATACTTTTCACTGTACCTCGGTACACGTGACAATAAACAAATCCAACATCCAACCCCTCCAGTAAGTACTGGAGGCCAAACCTGCACACTGAACGTCAGGGTGGCGTAAACAACACCCTGTAGAATTGTAGGATAACATATTTATTCCTGCACCCTCGTCACATTCTGATCTACCTTCCTAATTGTTAAAGATTAACTTGAGATTATTTTCCAGGATACTCGGTCCTTCTGAATCCCGACAATTCCTGTCCCTCATCAATCAAAAAACATTAAGCTTGTTTTTGGCCGATCAAAGTGGATTGCAATAAAACTTTTTTTTTAAATTTAGAGTACTCAATTCTTTTTTTCCAATTAAGGGGCAATTTGGCTTGGCCAATCCACCTACTCTGCACATCTTTGGGTTGTGGGGGCAAAACCCACGCAGACACGGGGAGACTGTGCGAACTCCACACGGACAGTGACCCAGGGCCGGGATTGAACCGGGTCCTTGGTGCTGTGAGGCTGCAGTGCTAACCACTGCGCCAACTGTGCTGACAACTATTGTGATAAAACCTGTAGTACAATCAGCTTTTTACTTTGAAAAATCTCATCTTCCTGTCCCTCAATCCCTCGGCTATCCCACTACCCTGAGCAGACTATCATTCACAGAATCATGTTTACAATTTAAATGGGGATGGATTCTCCGCCGGGCCACATTTCTGCCTCGACCCGCCGGCGGGAATCTCTGTTACGCCGGCCGGCCAATGGGGTTTCCCATCGTGGGGCAGCCCCATGTCATCGGGAAGCCCCCCGGGCTGCCGGCAAAACGGAGAATCCCGTCGACGGAGAATCCCGCCCATTATCCCACACTTCCTGAATTCCACCTGCTGCATTTCAACCCATTCCTCATCATCGATGACCAACTGCAGTTTCCTTTGATCTTCTAAAAGAATTAACTTTCGTTCCTACATTGGGATCGTCTGCACCTCCTGATCCCACTCCCTCTGGACCTGAATCCAAATTGTCGATGTTCACAGAGAGCAGAATCGATCCCAGAAATGAACCTTGTGGGAGCCCCTTACCCACTTCCACCTGTTCTAACATTAGCCCTGTGTTGTGATATGATGTGCTTGAACCTTTCAGGGTACATTTCTTAAATTACTGTCAATCACTGTTATCATTGACACAAGTTGTAATGCATAATTAGTGTCAAGGTCAGAGGTGAGCCTCTGTGTCTCCCAATTTCAATTAAAAATCCTATTATCATTGTTTCACTAACCCTCGTGTATGATTGGTCTGTTGAAGAGAAAAAGAATGTCACATGGTGGCAGCGTGGCTTTGAAGATTTGACTGAGCAGAATAGAAGTCTCAACGCCTTCATACCCAACAGAGAAAAAATAAGTTGGAGGGAACGTGCAACAACTACAATAAGGATTCTGGAGCTTTGTAGGAATTGTACACACCGCATCCCCGTTCTGGGATCGCACCTTGCTCCAGCCAGCAAAAGCCTGATATGATCATTCAAATGGAAAAGTCGACAGGAGCAGACATGAAATAGCCGAGTCCACAAAGACCCACAGCAATGTGGTTGACTCTTAAATGCCGTCCGGGATGGGCAACAAACGCTGGGCCTAGCCCAGCGAGGCCCACATCCCATAAACAAATAAAAAGAAACTATACGCAGAACTTACAGGAGGGAGTCCCGGACAGGAGAGGTTGGATAAACCCGGTTTGTTCCCACGGGAGGGTTTAAACTAGTGTGGCAGGGGGTTGGGAACCGGAGCAATAGTCAGAAGGTAAAATAACTGAAGGCAGACTAGACAAAGGGCCAGTGGGACTCAGAGGAGGAGCAGACAGGGAGATGTTGCTGATCACAGCGGGACTGGTGGTCTGGTGCATTTGTTTCAGTGCGAGAAGCATAACAGGCAAGGCAGATAAATGTAGAGCTTGGATTAGTACTTGGAACTGTGATGTTGCCATTACAGAGACCTGGTTGAGGAAAGGACAGGATTGGCAGCTAAACGTTCCAGGATTTAGATGTTTCAGGTGGGATAGAGGGGGATGTAAAAGGGGGGGAGGAGTTGCGCTACTGGCTAGGGAGAATATCACAGCTGCACTGCAGGAGGACACCTCAGAGGGCAGCAAGGCCATATGGGTAGAGATCAGGAATAAGAAGGGTGCAGTTACAATGTTGGGGGTTTACTACAGGCCTCCCAACAGCCAGCGGGAGATAGAGGAGCAGATAGGTAGACAGATTTTGGAAAGGAGTAAAAGCAATAGGATTGTTGTGATGGGAGACTTCAACTTCCCCAATATTGACTGGGACTCACTTAGTGCTCGGGGCTTAGACGGGGCAGAGTTTGTAAGGAGCATCCAGGAGGGCTTCTTAAAACAATATATAGACAGTCCAACTAGGGAAGGGGATGTACTGGGCCTGGTATTGGGGAATGAGCCCGGCCAGGTGGTAGAAGTTTCAGTAGGGGAGCAGTTCGGGAACAGTGACCACAATTCAGTAAGTTTTAAAGTGCTGGTGGACAAGGATAAGTGTGGTCCGAGGGTGAATGTGTTAAATTGGGGGAAGGCTAATTATAACAATATTAGGCAGGAACGGAAGAACCTAGATTGGGGGCGGATGTTTGAGGGTAAATCAACATATGACATGTGAGAAGCTTTCAAATGTCAGTTGATAGGAATTCAGAACCGGCATGTTCCTGTGCGTAAGAAGGATAAATATGGCAAGTTTCGGGAACCTTGAATAACGAGGATATTGCGAGTCCAGTCCATTTGTAAGAGCTAGAAAAGGCAAAGCCCGTGAGGAATGTAAGGAAAGTAGGAAGGGGTTGGCACTGTGGCATAGTGGTTAGCACTGCTGCCTCAGGCGTTGAGGTCCCAGGTTCGATCCTGGCTCTGGGTCACTGTCTGTATGGAGTTTAGACATTCTCCCCGTGTCTGCGTGTGTGCAGGGTAGGTGGATTGGCCACGCTAAATTGCCCCTTAATTGGAAAAAGGAATTGGGTATTCTAAATTTATTATTTTTATAAAGGAAAGTAGGAAGGAACTTAAGCAAGAAGTCAGGAGGGGTCACGAAAAGTCATTGGCAAATAGGGTTAAGGAAATTCCAAAGGTTTTTTACACGTACATAAAAAGCAAGAGGGTAGCCAGGGAAAGGGTTGGCCCACTGAAGGACAGGCGAGGGAATCTATGTGTGGAACCAGAGGAAATGGGCGAGGTACTAAATGAATACTTTGCATCAGTGTTCACCAAAGAGAAGGAATTGGTGGATGTTGAGTCTGGAGAAGGGTGTGTAGATAGCCTGGGTCACATTGAGACCCAAAAAGACGAGGTGTTGAAAAATATTAAGGTAGATAAGTCCCCAGGGCCTGATGGCATCTTCCCCAGAATACTGAAGGAGGCGAGAGAGGAAATTGCTGAGGCCTTGACAAAAATCTTTGGATCCTCACTGTCTTCAGGTGATGTCCCGGAGGACTGGAGAATAGCAAATGTTGTTCCTTTGTTTAAGACAGGTAGCAAGGATAATCCAGGGAACTACAGGCCGTCAGTGGTAGGGAAATTACTGGAGAGAATTCTTCGAGACAGGATCTACTCCCATTTGGAAGCAAATGGACACATTAGCGAGAGGCAGCATGGTTTTCTGAAGGGGAGGTTAAAGGCAGGATTCTTGGAAGTGTGGAGGAACAGAGGGATCTTGGGGTCCACGTACATAGATGCCTCAAAGTTGCTAGGGTTGATAGGGTTGTTAAGAAGGCGTATGGTGTGTTGACTTTCATTAACAGGGGGATTGAGTTTAAGAGCTGCGAGGTTTTGCTGCAGCTTGATAAAACTCAAGTTAACCACACTTGGAATATTGTGTCCAGATCTGGTTGCCTCATTATAGGAAGGATGTGGATGCTTTGGAGAGGGTACAGAGGAGATTTACCAGGATGCTGCCTGGACTGGAGGGCATGTCTTATGAAGAAAGGTTGAGGGAGCTGGGGCTTTTCTCACTGGAGCGAAGAAGGCAGAGAGGTGACTTGATAGAGGTGTACAAGGTGATGAGAGGCATGGATAGAGTGGATAGCCAGAGACTTTTCCCCAGGGTGGAAATGGCTGACACAAGGGGACATAATTTTAAGGTGATTGGAGGAAGGTATAGGGGAGATGTCAGAGGTCGGTTCTTTACACAGAGAGTGGTGGGTGTGTGGAATGCACTGCCAGCAGAGGGGGTAGAGTCAGAGTCATTAGGGACATTTAAGCGCCTCTTAGACAGGCACATGGACAGCAGTAAATTGAAGGGGTGTAGGTTAGGTTGATCTTAGATTAGGATAAATGGTCGGCACAACACCGTGGGCTGAAGGGCCTGTACTGTGCTGTACTGTTCTATAACTTGATGAAGTGTTTTTGAGGAAGTGACGAAGATGATTGATGCAGGGAGGGCAGTGGATATCTACATGGGCTTTGGTAAGGCCTTTGACAAGGTCCCTCATGACAGACTGGTACAAAAGGTGAAGTAACACGGGATCAGGGGTGAGCTGGCAAGGTGGATACAGAACTGGCTACGTCATAGAAGGCAGAGAGTAGCAATGGAAGGGTGCTTTTCTGATTGGAGGGCTGTGACTAGTGGTGTTCCGCAGGGATCAGTGCTGGGACCTTTGTTGTTCGGGCTATATATAAATGATTTGGAGGAAAATGTAGCTGGTCTGATTAGTAAGTTTGCAGATGACACAAAGGTTGATGCATTTGCGGATAGCGATGAGGACTGTCAGAGGATACAGCAGGATATAGATCGGTTGGACACTTGGGCGGAGAGATGGCAGATGGAGTTTAATCCGGACAAATGAGGTAATGCATTTTGGAAGGTCTAATACAGATGAGAAATATCCAGTAAATGGCAGAACCCTTCAGAGTATCGACAGGCAGAGGGATCTAGGTGTACAGGTCCACAGGTCACTGAAAGTGGCAACACAGGTGGAGAAGGTAGTCAAGAAGGCAGATGGCATTGCTTGCCTTCATTGGCCGGAGCATTGAGTATAAAAATTGGCAAGTCATATTGCAGTTGTATAGAACCTTAGTTAGGCCACACTTGGAGTGGTGGTGTTCAATTCTGGTCGCCACACTACCAGAAGGATGTGGAGGATTTAGAGAGGGTGCAGAAGAGATTTACCAGGATGTTGCCTGGTATGGAGGGCATTAGCTACGAGGAGCGGTTGGATAAACTCAGTTTGTTCTCACTGGAACGACAGAGGTTGATGGGTGACCTGATCGAGGTCTACAAAATTATGAGGGGCATAGACAGAGTGGATAGTCAGAGGCTTTTCCCCAGGGTAGAGGGGTCAATTACTAGGGGGCATAGGTTTAAGGTGTGAGGGGCAAGGTTTAGAGGAGATGTACGAGGCAAGTTTTGTACACAGAGGGTAGTGGGTGCCTGGAACTCGCTGCCGGAGAAGGTGGTGGAAGCAGGGACGATAGTGACGTTTAAGGGGCATCTTGACAAATACATGAAGAGGGTGGGAATAGAGGGATACGGACCCCGGAAGTGGAAAAGATTTTAGTTTAGGCGGGCAGCATGGTCGGCGCAGGCTTGGAGGGCCGAAGGGCCTGTTCCTGTGCTGTACGTATCTTTGTCTTTGTTCTTATTGCCTTTTCTGGGAAGTTAAATACCGCAGAAGAACTATAAAAAAGCTTTTCTCACTGTTTGCTTTCACTTTTGACGTCTACAACCATTTTCCATCCAAATCACTGCTTTGTCGACAGGGCTTGGATTTAAACTGGGGAAAATCAAAGGAAGTGAACTCCCTTGCAGCCGGCTGCGAGGCACCCCTGCAGCCGGCTGCGAGGCACCCCTGCAGCCGGCTGCGAGGCACCCCTGCAGCCGGCTGCGAGGCACCCCTGCAGCCGGCTGCGAGGCACCCCTGCAGCCGGCTGCGAGGCACCCTTTCAGCCGGCTGCGAGGCACCCTTTCAGCCGGCTGCGAGACCCTTGCAGCCGGCTGCGAGGTGGACGAAACTTGACGGCTGTCTCAGGTTCTGACACACATTCTGAACTTGCAAAGTCCACACAGTGGAACCAATACAGGATTGCTGTCCGGCACAAGTGTGGACTTGTGGAAAAACCTCCCCAGTCATCACTCGCTGTTACTCCCAGGAGTTACTGAAAAAGCTGGGAAGGTGTAACGTGCCCGTGACCCGGAGAGTGGGCAACTGTAGAAGCCAGGTATTTCTAATACACCTAAAATAGGTAAAAGATAGCTGTTTAAGCGTAAATATTAAGCCCCAGTTTTAAAATTAAAGAAAACACCTATTTTGCAAACTCATTGTCATAGTTTTAAAGTAATACAGAAGTCTGATAAGACAAACACTTTCCATTACATTTCTCTAAGTCAAGGGCTGAATCCATGGCAACGAGGTGGCAGGAGTGAGGGTTCTACTGTTCTCACGCCGTTCGAGATTAGGGTGAATTACATCCCATGAGCTGAAACATTTTAGATTATGTTGCCTTGTTTTTACTAAATGGACAGTTAGAACATCGAATCAAATATATATTTGATTCCAACATTCTCAAAACAACAATTTTATAAAAGCAGCAGAATTTACTAGATTGAAATATTCAGTTTGAATTATATTTTTGGAGTCATGTCCAGCATGGCATGAGGAGATAGCATGAGGTCTCCATTGTTACAGTAGTCAGGTCAGCATTAAACCAGCTTTTGCTGGCTTTGATAAAGCACAATATCGCATTAGAACATAGAACATAGAACATAGAACGATACAGCGCAGTACAGGCCCTTCGGCCCTCGATGTTGCACCGACATGGAAAAAAAAAACTAAAGGCCATCTAACCTACACTATGCCCTTATCATCCATATGCTTGTCCAATAAATTTTTAAATGCCCTCAATGTTGGCGAGTTCACTACTGTTGCAGGTAGGGCATTCCACGGCCTCACCACTCTTTGCGTAAAAAACCCACCTCTGACCTCTGTCCTATATCTATTACCCCTCAATTTAAGGCTATGTCCCCTCGTGCTAGCCACCTCCATCCGCGGGAGAAGGCTCTCGCTGTCCACCCTATCTAACCCTCTGATCATTTTGTATGCCTCTATTAAGTCACCTCTTAACCTTCTTCTCTCTAACGAAAACAACCTCAAGTCCATCAGCCTTTCCTCATAAGATTTTCCCTCCATACCAGGCAACATCCTGGTAAATCTCCTCTGCACCCGTTCCAAAGCTTCCACGTCCTTCCTATAATGAGGCGACCAGAACTGTACGCAATACTCCAAATGCGGCCGTACCAGAGTTTGGTACAGCTGCATCATGACCTCATGGCTCCGGAACTCAATCCCTCTACCAATAAAGGCCAACACACCATAGGCCTTCTTCACAACCCTATCAACCTGGGTGGCAACTTTCAGGGATCTATGTACATGGACACCGAGATCCCTCTGCTCATCCACACTACCAAGAATTTTACCATTAGCCAAATATTCCGCATTCCTGTTATTCTTTCCAAAGTGAATCACCTCACACTTCTCCACATTAAACTCCATTTGCCACCTCTCAGCCCAGCTCTGCAGCTTATCTATGTCCCTCTGTAACCTGCAACATCCTTCCGCACTGTCTACAACTCCACCGACTTTAGTGTCGTCTGCAAATTTACTCACCCATCCTTCTGCGCCCTCCTCTAGGTCATTTATAAAAATGACAAACAGCAACGGCCCCAGAACAGATCCTTGTGGTACGCCACTCGTAACTGCACTCCATTCTGAACATTTCCCATCAACTACCACTCTCTGTCTTCTTTCAACTAGCCAATTTCTGATCCACATCTCTAAATCACCCTCAATCCCCAGCCTCCGTATTTTCTGCAATAGCCGACCGTGGGGAACCTTATCAAACGCTTTACTGAAATCCATATACACCACATCAACTGCTCTACCCTCGTCTACCTGTTCAGTCACCTTCTCAAAGAACTCGATAAGGTTTGTGAGGCATGACCTACCCTTCATAAAACCATGCTGACTATCCCTAATCATATTATTCCTATCTAGATGATTATAAATCGTATCTTTTATAATCCTCTCCAAGACTTTACCCACCACAGACGTTAGGCTCACCGGCCTATAGTTACCGGGGTTATCTCTACTCCCCTTCTTGAACAAAGGGACCACATTTGCTATCCTCCAGTCCTCTGGCACTATTCCTGTAGCCAATGATGACCTAAAAATCAAAGCCAAAGGCTCAGCAATCTCTTCCCTGGCTTCCCAGAGAATCCTAGGATAAATCCCATCCGGCCCCGGGGACTTATCTATTTTCACCTTGTCCAGAATTGCCAACACTTCTTCCCTACGCACCTCAATGCCATCTATTCTAATAGCCTGGGTCTCAGCATTCTCCTCCACAATATTATCTTTTTCTTGAGTGAATACTGACGAAAAGTATTCATTTAGTATCTCGCTTATCTCCTCCGCCTCCACACACAACTTCCCACCACTGTCCTTGACTGGCCCTACTCTTACCCTAGTCATTCTTTTATTCCTGACATACCTATAGAAAGCTTTTGGGTTTTCCTTGATCCTACCTGCCAAAGACTTCTCATGTCCCCTCCTTGCTCGTCTCAGCTCTCTCTTTAGATCCTTCCTCGCTTCCTTGTAACTATCAAGCGCCCCAACTGAAACTTCACGCCTCATCTTCACATAGGCCTCCTTCTTCCTCTTAACAAGAGATTCCACTTCTTTGGTAAACCACGGTTCCCTCGCTCGACCCCTTCCTCCCTGCCTGACTGGTACGTACTTATCAAGAACATGCAATAGCTGTTCCTTGAACAAGCTCCACATATCCAGTGTGCCCAACCCTTGCAGCCTACTTCTCCAACCAACACATCCTAAGTCATGTCTAATGGCATCATAATTGCCCTTCCCCCAGCTATAACTCTTGCTCTGCGGGGTATACTTATCCCTTTCCATCACTAACGTAAAGGTCACCGAATTGTGGTCACTGTCTCCAAAGTGTTCACCTACCTCCAGATCTAACACCTGGCCTGGTTCATTACCCAAAACCAAATCCAAAGTGGCCTCACCTCTTGTTGGCCTGTCAACATATTGTGTCAGAAAACCCTCCTGCACACATTGTACAAAGAACGACCCATCCAATGTACTCGAACTATATCTTTTCCAGTCAATATTAGGAAAGTTAAAGTCTCCCATAACAACTACCCTGTTACTTTCGCTCTTTTCCAGAATCATCTTCGCCATCCTTTCCTCTACATCTCTAGAACTATTAGGTGGCCTATAGAAAACTCCCAACAGGGTGACCTCTCCTTTCCTGTTTCTAACCTCAGCCCATACTACCTCGGAAGAAGAGTCCCCATCTTGCATCCTTTCTACCACCGTAATACTGTCCTTGACTAGCAGCGCCACACCTCCCCCTCTTTTGCCCCCTTCTCTGACCTTACTAAAGCACCTAAACCCCGGAACCTGCAACAACCATTCCTGTCCCTGCTCTATCCATGTCTCTGAAATGGCCACAACATCGAAGTCCCAGGTACCAACCCATGCTGCCAGTTCCCCAACCTTATTTCGTATACTCCTGGCATTGAAATAGACACACTTCAAACCACAGACCTGAACACTGCCGCCCTCCTGCGAAGTCAAAACTGTGCTCCTGACCTCTCTACTCTCAATCTCTCGCACCCCAAAACTACAATCCAGGTTCCCATGCCCCTGCTGAATTAGTTTAAACCCCCCCAAAGAGTACTAACAAATCTCCCCCCAGGATATTGGTGCCCCTCAGGTTCAGATGTAGACCATCCTGTCTATAGAGGTCCCACCTTCCCCAGAAAGAGCCCCAGTTATCCAGAAATCTGAATCCCTCCCGCCTGCACCATCCCTGTAGCCACGTGTTTAATTGCTCTCTCTCCCTATTCCTCATCTCACTATCACGTGGCACGGGCAACAACCCAGAGATAACAACTCTGTTTGTTCTCGCTCTGAGCTTCCATCCTAGCTCCCTAAAGGCCTGCCTGACATCCTTGTCCCCTTTCCTACCTATGTCGTTAGTGCCAATGTGGACTACGACTTGGGGCTGCTCCCCCTCCCCCTTAAGGACCCGGAAAACACGATCCGAGACATCACGTACCCTTGCACCTGGGAGGCAACATACCAAACGTGAGTCTCTCTCGCTCCCACAAAATCTCCTATCTGTGCCCCTGACTATTGAGTCCCCAATTACTAATGTTCTACTCCTTTCCCCCCTTCCCTTCTGAGCAACAGGGACAGACTCCGTGCCAGAGGCCCGTACCCCATGGCTTACCCCTGGTAAGTCGTCCCCCCCACAAGTATCCAAAACGGTATACTTGTTACTCAGGGGAACGACCGCAGGGGGTCCCTGCACTGACTGCTTCTTCCCAGTCCCTCTTACAGTTACCCATCTATCTCCAGTCTTTGGTGTAACTACTTCCCTGAAGCTCCTATCTATGACCCCCTCTGCCTCCCGAATGATCCGAAGTTCATCCAGCTCAAGCTCCAGGTCCCTAACACGGTTTTTGAGGAGCTGGAGTTGGGTGCACTTCCCACAGATGAAATCAGCAGGGACACTGACGGCGTCCCTCACCTCAAACATTCTGCAGGAGGAGCATTGTACTGCCTTCCCTGACATCCCCTCTAGATTAAAAAAAAAAAAAACAAGAAAAAGAAAAAGAAAGGAAAAGCTTACCTGATATTACCTCAAACCCTGATCCCGCTGAAAGGTAAGCAAATTTAAAGGCACTCACTCACCTTCACGACAGGCCCCTGCTCCCGCTTCCCAACCACCGTGGGGTGGGGGGGTTGGTTAGAGGAGGAGGTAGGGTGGGAAACACTCACAAAGTGTTTCGGGTTTAACTGTCACTTGCCAACAGCCCCTCCACAAACCACCTTCAACTTAGGTTGACCGCACTGCACGTATGCAAATTTCCCCAGAACAGCTGATCAGTAGCTCTGCTCTGCTGCCCTCTGCTGGATGATTGCCTTCACTCAAACTCCTCGGGTCTTCTTCGCAGATTCACCTTCAACTTAGGCTGACCGCACTGCACGTATGCAAATTTCCCCAGAACAGCTGATCAGTAGCTCTGCTCTGCTGCCCTCTGCATTCTTTAACATGCACAAGTAGGCAGACAGGCAACAATTAGAAGTAATGTTACATATTGAAGATGGACAGCTTGTCATCAAATCAAATGTGTTTGAGTCCAACCCAAACCAATTAGGATTTTATTGGGGTGTGATCAGATCGCTTAAGACACATATGAAACAGTATAACAATAGAAGACTTTGCTGCCATTTTAGGTTAGGTTAGGTTAGGTTAGGGTTAAGGTTAGGTTGGGTTAGGTTAGAGAGAGAGGGTTAGAGAGAGAGAGAAAGAGTTTAAGGATAGTTCTTGTTGGTAGGTTAGAAGCATCTATACTTTGATCTGAATTATTCACTGTCTCTCTGTATTCATATTTCATTTTCATACTTTGATATTTAAAAGTTATGTTTCGAGCTGTTTGCCTAAGAAGATAATTCCTGTGATTCTTTGAAAGCTTCAAATTGTCTACGAATTGCCTTTTAAATGATTTTCAAGTTGTAATCAATAGAAGACAAATTAAACAATTCTTATTTGCACCTGACAAGTTTTAACTTGAATTTCTACTGAGTTCCAGTAATCGCAAGGGCAGCTGGTAACCTTGAATTGATGGTTTCAAAATCCCTCAACTGACACAGTCGAAATCCTACAGTAACGAATCGCCCAACCTGAACGTTGGACAGGAAGTTCAAACCCAACAGCCAACCTGTGACACCAGAATCCGGCAGAAATCACCAACATCTCTTGAACCAAAATCATACCAAGTACAAACACCAGACTGTGCAATAAAACAGACACCAAACCTACCTGGGTTTCTTCCGCCCACAGTCCAAAGGTGTGCAGGGCAGGTGGATGGGCCATGCTAAATTGCACAATAGTGTCCAAAAGGTTAGATGGGGCTACGGAGATAGGGTGGGGTATTGGGCCTAGGTAGGGTGCTCTTTCCAAGGGCCGGTGCATGCTCGATGGGCCAAATGGCTTCCATCTGTACTTTAGGGATTCTAGGAAGGGAGATATTCTATTCTATGGAGAATTCCGCTGCCGAGAACAGACGGAGAATCTCACCCGTGATGTATTAGTCCCATAACTCGTCGTTAGAGAGCAAGCAGAGGTGGTCGAAGTCAGGCAGATGCCCGACTCCCAGTGAACATTACCTGGATGTTTGCTTATCATCAAACATTAATACTTCATGGGCAGCACAGTTGCCTCACGGCGCCGAGGTCCCAGGTTCGATCCCGGCTCTGGGTCACTGTCCATGCGGAGTTTGCACATTCTCCCCGTGTCTGCGTGGGTTTCACCCCCACAACCCAAAGATGTGCAGGGGAGGTGGATTGGCCATGCTAAATTGCCCCTTAATTGGAAAAAATGAATTGGGTACTCTTAAAAAAAAACTAAAAATAAAAACCCATTAGTACTTCATCAAACCTGGTGTGTGTAAGAGAAGCAGAACATTACACTCTGAACTCCTAATTTCTCCCTTTCAGCTAATTTTCAATGGGGTTTCTGTCCTCTAATTAATTCCATATCGTTAATACTCTCGAGTAATCCCCCGACTGCCAACTTGACAAAGTCTTTCCCAAAGTCCATGTACACCACATCCAACGCATTTCCCATCAACGGTGTCTCTTACCTCCTCAAAGAATTCCATCAGAATTCCTTTAGAAATCCATGTTACTATTTATTTTATAAAAATATTTTTATTTTCCTCCTTTTTCACATTTTCTCCCAAATTTACACCCACCAACAATAAACAATAATCAGTAACAAATATGTCAATCCCCATATCAATAACGATCCCATCCTCCCACCAACCCCCGAACATTAGCCCGCATGTTCACATAAACAAATGACACAAAGGACTCAGGAGTCACATATAACACACACAGTCAGCCCCCCTCCCCCCAACTCTCCCAAACTGCCCCCCCCCCCCCCAATGTTCGATGTAATCCAATTCTCGAAAGTACACAATGAATAATGCCCATGAATTGTAGAACCCCTCCATCCTTCCCCTCAGTTCAAACTTAACCTTTTCAAGAGTCAAGGATTCCAGCAGGTCCCCCCGCCACGCCAGGGCACAGGGTGGAGGGGTTGATCTCCATCCCAACAGGATCCGCCTTCGGGCGATCAACGAGGCGAAGGCTACAACATCTGCCTCCGCAGGGTAGGTGGATTTCCAACCCTGGCTGGTCCGACACCCTGAATATGGTTTCAGGTGCACCACTTTAGAGATGACCCTAAAAACCTCCTTCCAGTAATCCTCCAGCTTTGGACAGGACCAAAACATATGAACGTGATTTGCGCCACTCCTCCCCGCCCTGCAACGCTCACACACGACTTTTACCTCCTCAGAGCCGGCTCATCCTCACCCTTCGAAGGTGCGCTCTATACACCACCTTCAGCTGTATATACCATACCCTCTCCCAACTCTTCCTCCCACCTTGCCTTGATCCCATCTAGCGATGCATTCTCCTCCTCCAAAATAGCCACCTAAACCGCCGATACTACCCCCTTCTCCAGTCCCCCTATCGTCAGCACCTCCTCCAGCAATGTAAAGGCTGGCTCCACCGGGAAGCTCTGTGTCTCCTTTCTGGCAAAATCTCGAACCTGCATGGATCTGAACATTATGCAGAGGGTGGTGGGTGCCTGGAACGCTTTGCCAGCGGAGGTGGTAGAGGCGGGCACGATAGCATCATTTAAGATGCATCTGGACAGATATATGAACGGGCGGGGAACAGAGGGAAGTAGATCCTGGGAAAATAGGCAACAGGTTTAGATAAAGGATCTGGATCGGCGCAGGCTGGGAGGGCCGAAGGGCCTGTTCCTGTGCTGTCATTTTCTTTGTTCTTTTGTATCTCCGAAAATTTCTATCCCACGGCCCTGGCTCAAATCTACGGTTCATGTTGCTATTTCTAACTATTTTATCTTCATTTGAACGTGTGGAATTTTCATTCCTAATCTAATTTTTGCCTCCCACAGATGTTGAATTTACTGACGCGGAACTGCTCAGATTAACCTGGTCTCTGCATTTATAAACAGGTACCAGGGTGCCCTGTCTCCACCCTGTCAGGGTGCCCTGTCTCCACCCTGTCAGGGTGCCCTGTCTCCACCCTGTCAGGGTGCCCTGTCTCCACCCTGTCAGGGTGCCCTGTCTCCACCCTGTCAGGGTGCCCTGTGTCCACCCTGTCAGGGTGCCCTGTCTCCACCCTGTCAGGGTGCCCTGTCTCCACCCTGTCAGGGTGCCCTGTCTCCACCCTGTCAGGGTGCCCTGTCTCCACCCTGTCAGGGTGCCCTGTCTCCACCCTGTCAGGGTGCCCTGTCTCCACCCTGTCAGGGTGCCCTGTCTCCACCCTGTCAGGGTGCCCTGTCTCCACCCTGTCAGGGTGCCCTGTCTCCACCCTGTCAGGGTGCCCTGTCTCCACCCTGTCAGGGTGCCCTGTCTCCACCCTGTCAGGGTGCCCTGTCAGGGTGCCCTGTCTCCACCCTGTCAGGGTGCCCTGTCTCCACCCTGTCAGGGTGCCCTGTCTCCACCCTGTCAGGGTGCCCTGTCTCCACCCTGTCAGGGTGCCCTGTCTCCACCCTGTCAGGGTGCCCTGTCTCCACCCTGTCAGGGTGCCCTGTCTCCACCCTGTCAGGGTGCCCTGTCTCCACCCTGTCTCCACCCTGTCAGGGTGCCCTGTCTCCACCCTGTCAGGGTGCCCTGTCTCCACCCTGTCAGGGTGCCCTGTCTCCACCCTGTGTCCACCCTGTCAGGGTGCCCCGTCTCCACCCTGTGTCCACCCTGTCAGGGTGCCCTGTCTCCACCCTGTCAGGGTGCCCTGTCTCCACCCTGTCAGGGTGCCCTGTCTCCACCCTGTCAGGGTGCCTTGTCTCCACCCTGTCAGGGTGCCCTGTGTCCACCCTGTCAGGGTGCCCTATCAGGGTGCCCTGTCTCCACCCTGTCAGGGTGCCCTGTCTCCACCCTGTCAGGGTGCCCTGTCTCCACCCTGTCAGGGTGCCCTGTCTCCACCCTGTCAGGGTGCCCTGTCTCCACCCTGTCAGGGTGCCCTATCAGGGTGCCCTATCTCCACCCTGTCAGGGTGCCCTGTCTCCACCCTGTCAGGGTGCCCTGTCTCCACCCTGTCAGGGTGCCCTGTCTCCACCCTGTCAGGGTGCCCTGTCAGGGTGCCCCGTCTCCACCCTGTGTCCACCCTGTCAGGGTGCCCTGTCTCCACCCTGTCAGGGTGCCCTGTCTCCACCCTGTCAGGGTGCCCTGTCTCCACCCTGTCAGGGTGCCCTGTCTCCACCCTGTCAGGGTGCCCTGTCTCCACCCTGTCAGGGTGCCCTGTCTCCACCCTGTCAGGGTGCCCTGTCTCCACCCTGTCAGGGTGCCCTATCAGGGTGCCCTATCTCCACCCTGTCAGGGTGCCCTGTCTCCACCCTGTCAGGGTGCCCTGTCTCCACCCTGTCAGGGTGCCCTGTCTCCACCCTGTCAGGGTGCCCTGTCTCCACCCTGTCAGGGTGCCCTGTCAGGGTGCCCCGTCTCCACCCTGTGTCCACCCTGTCAGGGTGCCCTGTCTCCACCCTGTCAGGGTGCCCTGTCTCCACCCTGTCAGGGTGCCCTGTCTCCACCCTGTCAGGGTGCCCTGTCTCCACCCTGTCAGGGTGCCCTGTCTCCACCCTGTGTCCACCCTGTCAGGGTGCCCTGTCTCCACCCTGTCAGGGTGCCCTGTCAGGGTGCCCTGTCTCCACCCTGTCAGGGTGCCCTATCAGGGTGCCCTGTCTCCACGTCCCAATCACACCCACACTCCGTAAAGCCCGACACAGAATTTCTGGGATTTCTCGAATCTCGACCAAGCATACCCGAGAAAACTTCCTGCTGAGTTTTTTTAAACCTTCCATTAACTTAATAAACTTACCAAAAGTTAACCCAATGGTCATTCAACTCCTCGCAATCTATGACAAGTTTCGCCCCTGATTTAATATTTTTCTCGTCACTAAGGTCCAGCCAAATTACTCCCCAAATAACATCCAATATAATGGCAGTGTGTGTGGGACCTGTACCCCAGTGAGAGTCAGTGTGTGGGGGACCCGTACCCCAATGAGAGTCAGTGTGTGTGGAACTGTATCCCAGTGAGAGTCAGTGTGTGGGACCCGTACCCCAGTGACAGTCAGTGTGTGTGGGACCCCAGTGAGAGTCCGTGTGTGTGGGACCCGTACCCCAGTGAGAGTCCGTGTGTGTGGGACCCGTACCCCAGTGAGAGTCAGTGTGTGTGGGACCCATACCCCAGTGAGAGTCAGTGTGTGTGGGACCCGTACCCCAGTGAGAGTCAGTGTGTGTGGGACCCGTACCCCAGTGACAGTCAGTGTGTGTGGGACCCCAGTGAGAGTCCGTGTGTGTGGGACCCGTACCCCAGTGAGAGTCAGTGTGTGTGGGACCCGTACCCCAGTGAGAGTCAGTGTGTGTGGGACATCTACCCCAGTGAGAGTCAGTGTGTGTGGAACTGTACACCAGTGAGAATCAGTGTGTGTGGAACTGTACACCAGTGAGAATCAGTGTGTGTGGGACCCATACCCCAGTGAGAGTCAGTGTGTGTGGAACCCGGACCCCAGTGAGAGTCAGTGTGTGTGGAACCCGTACCCCAGTGAGGGTCAGTGTGTGGGACCCGTACCCCAGTGAGGGTCAGTGTGTGTGGAACTGTATCCCAGTGAGAGTCAGTGTGTGGAACTGTATCCCAGTGAGAGTCAGTGTGTGTGGAACTGTACCCCAGTGAGAGTCAGTGTGTGTGGAACTGTACCCCAGTGAGAGTCAGTGTGTGGAACTGTATCCCAGTGAGAGTCAGTGTCTGTGGAACTGTACCCCAGTGAGAGTCAGTGTGTGTGGAACCCGGACTCCAGTGAGAGTCAGTGTCTGTGGAACTGTACCCCAGTGAGAGTCAGTGTGTGTGGAACCGTACCACAGTGAGAGCCAGTGTGTGTGGGACCCGGACTCCAGTGAGAGTCAGTGTCTGTGGAACTGTACCCCAGTGAGAGTCAGTGTGTGTGGGACCCCAGTGAGAGTCAGTGTGTGTGGGACCGTACCACAGTGAGAGCCAGTGTGTGTGGGACCCGGACTCCAGTGAGAGTCAGTGTCTGTGGAACTGTACCCCAGTGAGAGTCAGTGTGTGTGGGACCCCAGTGAGAGTCAGTGTGTGTGGGACCCATACCCCAGTGAGAGTCAGTGTGTGTGGGACCCCAGTGAGAGTCAGTGTGTGTGGGACCGTACCACAGTGACAGTCAGTGTGTGTGGGACCCCAGTGAGAGTCCGTGTGTGTGGGACCCGTACCCCAGTGAGAGTCAGTGTGTGTGGGACCCGTACCCCAGTGAGAGTCAGTGTGTGTGGGACATCTACCCCAGTGAGAGTCAGTGTGTGTGGGACCCGTACCCCAGTGAGAGTCAGCGTGTGTGGAACTGTACCCCAGTGAGAGTCAGTGTGTGTGGGACATCTACCCCAGTGAGAGTCAGTGTGTGTGGGACATCTACCCCAGTGAGAGTCAGTGTGTGTGGGACCCGTACCCCAGTGAGAGTCAGCGTGTGTGGAACTGTACCCCAGTGAGAGTCAGTGTGTGTGGGACCCATACCCCAGTGAGAGTCAGTGTGTGTGGAACCCGGACCCCAGTGAGAGTCAGTGTGTGTGGAACCCGTACCCCAGTGAGGGTCAGTGTGTGGGACCCGTACCCCAGTGAGGGTCAGTGTGTGGGACCGTACCACAGTGAGAGCCAGTGTGTGTGGGACCATACCACAGTGAGAGTCAGTGTGTGTGGGACCCGTACCCCAGTGAGAGTCAGTGTGTGTGGGACCCGTACCCCAGTGAGAGTCAGTGTGTGTGGAACTGTATCCCAGTGAGAGTCAGTGTGTGGAACCCGTACCCCAGTGAGAGTCAGTGTGTGGAACTGTATCCCAGTGAGAGTCAGTGTGTGTGGAACTGTACTCCAGTGAGAGTCAGTGTGTGGAACTGTACCCCAGTGAGAGTCAGTGTGTGTGGGACCTGTACCCCAGTGAGAGTCAGTGCGTGTTGAACCCGTATCCCAGTGAGAGTCAGTGTCTGTGGAACTGTATCCCAGTGAGAGTCAGTGTGTATGGAACTGTATCCCAGTGAGAGTCAGTGTGTGTGGAACCCGTACCCCAGTGAGAGTCAGTGTGTGTGGAACTGTATCCCAGTGAGAGTCAGTGTGTGTGGGACCCCAGTGAGAGTCAGTGTGTGTGGGACCCGTACCCCAGTGAGAGTCAGTGTGTGTGGGACCCGTACCCCAGTGAGAGTCAGTGTGTGTGGGACCCGTACCCCAGTGAGAGTCAGTGTGTGTGGGACCCCTACCCCAGTGAGAGTCAGTGTGTGTGGGACCCGTACCCCAGTGAGAGTCAGTGTGTGCTGAGCTGTACTGTCAAGCCTTCACCTTCTGAGAGTAGCGTGGGATAAAAATACAATTTTATATTGAGGAAAGTGGTAGTGATTAGCAGGGAGGAACCTACAACTGGTTAAATATACCCTTCCTCTCACTGCTGACCATATCAGTCCAAATCAATTAAAATGTTGTGACAGTAATTAGAGAAGTTTATTCAGGCATAGAGCAGGAAACTGTCCGGGTTAGACAATGGCTAAAGGAATTGAACACTGAATGTGGTTTTGGCACCATGATTTCTTCAGCCACATTCTGTGCAAATAACTCCGGCACTGTGATTTCAGTCACTGTGATTTCAGGCACTGTGATTTCAGGCACTGTGATTTCAGGCACTGTGATTTCAGGCACTGTGATTTCAGGCACTGTGATTTCAGGCACTGTGATTTCAGGGTCCCTTATCACAGTTACTGCCTCACAGTTGCTTGTTCCCACCCACAGTGATATCAGTAGGAAGGCCTGACATGGAACCACAAATCTGGTTGAATGGGCTGATGCTGTAGCAATTCTCTCCATCACCCTCTGCTGATCCTCATTCCAATCCCGAGTTTAGCTTTCAAACGAGTGGAGCTGTAGATGGCGAGACGTTAGCTAGAGAGAGGCTCACAGATCCGGGAATGCTTCACTGTCCTGCAGACATTGCGCAGGATGACCCAACGCGGTCATCCTCTAAATTAATAATAATACAACATCCTGGGGGTTACCAGGAACTGGACTGAACCCAGACACATTCATACTGTGGCTACCAGAGCAGGTCAGACGCTGGGAATCCTACAGTGAGTAAGTCACCTCCTGAATCCCCAAAGCCTGTCCACCATCTACAAGGTACAAGTCAGGAGTGTGATGGAATACTCCCCACTTTCCTGGATGAGTGCAGCTCCAACAACACTCAAGAAGCTCCACACCATCCAGGACAAAGCAGCCCCGCTTGATTGCTCCCCTTCCACAAACATTCACCCCCTCCATCACTGACGCACAGTAACAGCCGTGTGGACCATCTACAAGATGCACTGCAGCAACTCACCAAGGCTCCTTAAACAACACCTTCCAAACCCACGAGCACGACCATCTAGAAGGACAAGAGCAGCAGATGCCTGGGAATCCCACTACCTGGAGGTTCCCCTCCAAGTCACTCCCCACCCTGACTGGGAAATATATCGGCCGTTCCTTCACTGTCGCCAGGGCAACATCCTGGAACTCCCTCCCTAACAGCACAGTGGGTGTACCTACACCTCAGGGACTGCAGCGGCTCAAGAAGGCAGCTCACCCCCACCTTCTGAAGGGCAACTAGGGGTGGGCAATAAATGCTGACCCAACCAGCGATGCCCACATCCCGTAAATGAAATTTTAAAACGACAAGGCAAATTCATGCAACTAGCATTCGGAATTTAACACTTTCATCTCAGGTATTATTCTGAGGAACTAGAAAACGGGAAAGACAGAGAGAGAAAGCAGAGACGGAATGAGATCGACTCCGGAGAGACAGCCGAGAAACCAGATTCTCGCTATAATCCCACAGATTACACAGTTTCGCCTCTTGTTGGAATTGGAGACGGGGCGCGGGCAGATGTTTTACACTCGGCTTCGGTGACTGCTCGCAGATGGGTCCTGTTGGGGTGGAGGTCGGCTTCTCCACCCTGTGCCTCAGTGTGGCTGGGGATTTAATGGAGCTCTTGTACTTGGAAAAGATCAAATTTGCTGTGATGGCTTCATAAAAACTGGGGGTTGTTTATACATCGCAAAGAGCTGCCTTTCGTCAGCCTCCGCGGAGGGAAGGGAGGGGGCGAGATAGGAGGTAGGTTAGGGTGTGGGGAGGGGTTTGCTGTGGTTTGTGTTGGTTTTACTTTGTATTGTCATGAGGTTTGAATATTAAAGTGTTCAAAATTTGAATTAAAATATTTTAAAATATAAAGATAGTTCGAACATCGAACAGTACAGCACAATACAGACCCTTCAGCCCACGATGTTGTGCCGACCATTTATCCTAATCTAAGATCAACCTAACCTACACCCCTTCAATTTACTGCTGTCCATATGCCTGTCTAAGAGTCGCTTAAATGTCCCTAATGACTCTGACTCCACCCCCTCTGCTGGCAGTGCATTCCACACACCCACCACTCTCTGTGTAAAGAACCTCCCTCTGACATCTCCCCTATACCTTCCTCCAATCACCTTAAAATGATGTCCCCTCGTGACAGCCATTTCCACTCTGGGGAAAAGTCTCTGGCTATCCACTCTCTCCATGCCTCTCATCAACTTGTACACCTCTATCAAGTCACGTCTCTTCCTTCTTCACTCCAGTGAGAAAAGCCCCAGCTCCCTAAACTTTCTTCATAAGACATGCCCTCCAGTCCAGGCGGCATCCTGGTAAATCTCCTCTGCACCCTCTCCAAAGCATCTACATCCTTCCTATAATGAGGCGACCAGAACTGGACACAATATTCCAAGTGTGGTCTAACAAGGGTTTTATAAAGCTGCAGCAAAACCTCGCGGCTCGTAAACTCAACCCCCCGTTAATAAAAGCCAACACACCATACGCCTTCTTAACAACCCTATCAACCTGGGTGGCAGCTTTGAGGGATCTATGTATGTGGACCCCAAGATCCCTCTGTTCCACATTTCCAAGAATCCAGCCTTTAACCCTGTATTCAGCATTCAAATTCAACCTTCCAAAATGAATCACTTCACAGTAATCTAGGTTGAACTCCATCTGCCACTTCTCAGCCCAGCTCTGCATCCTGTCAATATCCTGTCGTAACCTGCAACAGCCCTTGACACTATCTACATAGATACACCAAATCTCCACACACTTCCTGTTTATCAGACCTCACTTCTTGCTAAATTCCTAAATTTTTATTTATAACGGAAGTTGCCTATGTAAACTTGTCACGCTGTAATTGCACCCTCCCACCAGCAGTGGCACTGCAGTTTTGGTCTCACAACTCTTCTGCAACAATTATCTTTGTCCTTTCCAGCCCTGCCTCAGCTGCTAAGCCCACTCCGCCTGTGCAAGGTGAACAAATAGCCCACATCCCATGAACATATTTTTTAAAAATTCTCTCTTTCTCATAATAATAATCGTTATTATTGTCACAAGTAGGCTTACATTAACACTGCAATGAAGTTACTGTGAAAAGCCCCTAGTTGCCACACTCCGGTGCCTGTTCGGGTACACTGAGGGAGAATTCAGAATGTCCAATTCACCTAACAGCACGTCTTTCGGGACTTGTGGGAGGAAACCGGAGCCCCCGGAGGAAACCCACGGAGACACGGGGAGGATGTGCAGACTCAGCACAGACAGTGACCCAAGCCGGGAATCGAACCTGGGACCCTGGAGTTGTGAATCATAGAATTTACAGTGCAAAGGAGGCCTTTTGGCCCATCGAGTCTGCACTGGCCCTTGGAATTAGCAACCCACTTAAGCCCACACCCGTAACCCAGTAACCCCACCTAAACCTTTTGGACACTAAGGGCAATTGATCATGGCCAATCCACCCTAACCTGCACATCTTTGGACTGTGGGAGGAAACCGGAGCACCCGGAGGAAACCCACGCACACACGGGGAGAACGTGCAGACTCCGCACAGACAGTGACCCAGCGGGGAATCAAACCTGGGACCCTGCAGCTGTGAAGCAACTGTGCTGACCACTGTGCTACCGTGCTGCCCTAGAGCAGCACGGTGGTGCAGCAGTGCTAACCATTATGCTACTGTGCTGTCCGTTAAAAGGCCTGTACAGGGTTCAAACCGGGGACCTTGACATTATCAGCACCACCCTGTAACCAACTGCCAACAGTTGGTGATCTCCATTTAGAAAAAGGGAAATAGAGAGAAAGATTCACAAGAATAATACCAGAAGCGAGAGCTTAGATCGGCGCAGGCTGGGAGGGCCGAAGGGCCTGTTCCTGTGCTGTAATTTTCTTTGTTCATTTAAGAAACACATCTGACACTGGTACAGTCCCTGGAGATGTCCCCACCCCCCCCCCCCCCCCCCATCCAATCTACCCGCCGAGTGCTCGGTGTCTGAAAGAGTTACATCTCTCCCTGTTAGAAATCATACGTTTAGTAGCAAACAATCGGAGAGATTCTCCTGCAGCCAGTGTCACTGGTCACAAACACAACCATTTCCTGATTTACGCATAATGCTCCACAGGAAGTAAACAACCGGACGTGTCAGACTTCCTGTTTCAGGCACAGTCAACTTGACTGGGTACACACTGTTTATCCCCCACCCCACCCCCACTGATCCCCCATCCCACCTCCCTGGGGACAGGACCAACCAAGGGGGGAAAGACGGAGAGGCGGGGGGGGGGGGGGGGGAACATGGGAGAAAGAGCGTGACGTGGCAATGGTGACCATGAGGGACAGGGTGGGCAGCCATGGGTGTCAGACAGTGAACGGAAGCCCTGTTGAATGTCGCAGCCTCTGTTCCTCTGTCCGTAGGCGTTGCCAGACCTGCTGAGTTTCTCCAGCACTTTCTGCTTCCAGCCCTTTCTTCAGTTACTCAATTCCTCAGCTGTTGCCTGGAGGTCCACGTCACCGAATAATTCAGCACAGAAAAGGCCCTTCAGCCCATCGGGTCTGCACTAACGCATGAAAAACACCAGGGGCAGGATTCTCCATCCCGTTGCACCCGTTTTCTGGCGTGGCTTGCACCCACAGGCAGCGGGATTCTCCATCCCGACATCCGGCAAATGTGTTTCCCATTGTGCGCACCCCCATGCCGTCGGAAAGTCCGTGAGCGTGGGTGCGCTGCCGGCAAAGCAGAAAATCCCACTGACAGAGAATCCAGTCCTTGACCTAATCCCACTCGCCAGCATTTAGCTCATAAGGCTCAGATGTTACGACGTACCAAGTACTTAGAACATCAACAGTACAGCACAATACAGGCCCTTCGACCCACGATGTTGTTAGATTTATCCTAATCTAAGATCAACCTAACCTACACCCCTTCAATTTACTGCTGTCCATGTGCCTATCTAAGAGTCGCTTAAATGTCCCTAATGACTCTGACTCCACCCCCTCTGCTGGCAGTGCATTCCACACACCCACCACTCTCTGTGTAAAGAACCGACCTCTGACATCTCCCCTACACCTTCCTCCAATCACCTTAAAACTGTCCCCTCGTGACAGCCATTTCCACCCTGGGGAAAAGTCTCTGGCTATCCACTCTATCCATGCCTCTCATCACCTTGTACACCTCTATCAAGTCACCTCTCTGCCTTCTTCGCTCCAATGAGAAAAGCCCGAGCTCCCTCAACCTTTCTTCATAAGACATGCCCTCCAGTCTAGGCAGCATCCTGGTAAATCTCCTCTGCACCCTCTCCAAAGCATCCACATCCTTCTGTCAACAAGGCGACCAGAACTGGACACAATATTCCAAGTGTGTTTAACGAGGGTTTTATAAAGCTGCAGCAAAACCTCGCGGCTTTTAAACTCAATCCCCCTGTTAATGAAAGCCAACACACCACACTCCGTCTTAAAAACCCTATCAACCTGGGTGGCAACTTTGAGTGATCTGTGTACGTGGACCCCAAGTGTTCCTCCAAACATCCAAGAATCCTGCCTTTAACCCTGTATTCAGCATTCAAATTTGATCTTCCAAAATTAATCACTTCACATTTATCAAGGCTGAACTCCATCTGCCACTTCTCAGCCCAGCTCTGCATCCTGTCAATGTCCTGTTGTAACCCGCAACAACTCTCAACACTATCTACAACTCCCCTGACCTTCGTATCATCGGCAAATGTACTAACCCACCCTTCCAGTTCCTCTTTTTTTCTTTTTTAAGTACTTTATTTGAAAAAGTTCGAGTACCCAATTTTTTTCTCTCCAAATTATGGGGCATTTTGGTGTGGCCAATTCACCTACCCTGCACATCTTTGGGCTGTGGGGGTGAGTCCCACACAGACACGGGGAGAATGTGCAAACTCCACACGGACAGTGACCCGGGGCCGGGATCGAACCCGGGTCCTCGGCGCCGTGAGGCAGCAGTGCTAACCACTGTGCCACGGTGTTGTCCGTGCCAAGTACTTTTTAAAGGATATGAGGCAACCCGCCTCTACCACCCTCCCAGGCAGCGCGTTCCAGACCCTCACCACCCTCTGGGTAAAAACGTTTCCTCTCAAATCCACCCTAAATCGTAATAGCGTAAATGGTAAAATTCTTAGGAATATCAGAAAAGTCAGAGAGATCTGTGCGGACAGGTCCACAGACCTCTGAAAGGGGCAACACAAGTGGACAAGGTCGTCAAGAAAGGGTTACGGAATGCTTGCCTTCATTGGACGGGGCATCGAGTATAAAAACTGGCAAGTCATGCTACAGTTGTATAGAACCTTGGTAAGGCCGCACTTGGCGCACAATTCTGGACGCCACACGACCAGAAGGATGTGGAGGCTTTGGAGAGGGGTCAGAGGAGGTTTACCAGGATGTTGCCTGGTCTGGAGGGTGTTAGCTATGTGGAGAGGCTGAATAGACTCGGACTGTTTTCATTAGAAAGACGGAGGTTGAGGGGCGGCCTGATCGAGGTCTACAAGACTATGAGGGGCATGGATAGAGTGGATGGACAGACACTCTTTCCCAGGGTGGAGGGGTCAGTCACCAGGGGGCACAGGTTTAAGGTCCGTGGGGCAAAGTTTAGAGGAGATGTGCGAGGCAGGTGTTTTTTTTACAGAGGGTGGTGAGTGCCTGGAACACGTTGCCAGGGGAGGTTGTGGAAGCAGATGTGACCAGTGGTGCTCTGCAGGGATCAGTGCTGGGACCTTTGCCGTTCGTAGTATATATAAATGATTTGGAGGAAAATGTAACTGGTCTGATTAGTAAGTTTGCGGACGACACAAAGGTAGGTAGAATTGCGGATAGCGATGAGGACTGTCAGAGGATACAGCAGGATTTAGATTGTTTGGAGACTTGGGCGGAGAGATGGCAGATGGAGTTTAATCCGGACAAATGTGAGGTGATGCATTTTGGAAGGTCTAATACAGTTAGAGAATATACAGTGAATGGTAGAACCCTCAAGAGTATTGACAGTCAGAGAGATCTAGGTGTATAGGTCCACAGGTCACTGAAAAGGGCAACACAGGTGGAGAAGGTAGTCAAGAAGGCATACGGCATGCTTGCCATCATCGGCCGGGGCATTGAGTATAAGAATTGGCAAGTCATGATGCAGCTGTATAGAACCTTTGGCCACACGGAGTATAGTGTTCAATTCTAGTCGCCACACTTCCAGAAGGATGTGGAGGCTTTAGAGAGGGTGCAGAAGAGGTTTACCAGGATGTTGCCTGGCATGGAGGGCATTAGCTATGAGGAGCGGTTAAATAAATTCGGTTTGTTCTCACTGGAACGACAGAGGTTGAGGGGCGATCTGATAGAGGTCTACAAAATTATGAGGGGCATAGACAGAGTGGATAGTGAGAGGCTTTTCCCCAGGGTAGAGGGGTCAATTACTAGGGGGCATAGGTTTAAGGTGGGAGGGGCAAGGTTTAGAGGAGATGGGCGAGGGAAGTTTTTTTACACAGAGGGTAGTGGGTGCCTGGAACTCGCTGCCGGAGGAGGTGGTGGAAGCAGGGACGGTAGTGATGTTTAAGGGGCATCTTGACAAATACATGAAGAGGATGGGAATAGAGGGATACGGACCCTGGACGTGTAGAAAATTTTAGTTCAGACGGGCAGCATGGTCGGCACATGGTCGGAGGGCCGAAGGGCCTGTTTCTGTGCTACATTGTCCTTTGTTCTCAACCTCCTGCCCTGACCTTGAACTTCTGTTGAGCAGACGTTACGATCCAAGACGTGCTTTTGGAACTGAAGTTTGGTTTGTGACTCCGCCAAATCATCTCTGTCCATTTCCGAATAATGTTTATCTAAACTCCAATGCTTGTGTTTGGCAAAGCCTTTACTTTCAATGGCGGAGATGGGGCGGGGTGGTGGTGGTTGGGGGGGGGGAAGAGATTCGCGCCGGATGAAATGGGAATTGTTATGTTTTCATTGTGGGAAAATGTACAAACTCTGCAATGAGAGACAGAGCAAAACCACAGAGTCTCCGGACATTTCCACGGCGTCTCCATTAAACAATCAGTGGTCATCCCCTGGAACATAACCAGCAATGATGCCCAGTACAAAACACACTCTGATATCACCCAGCTTCTTCAATATGCTAACACAAACTGTCAACAGAGACTCTCACTGTTGCTTCAGGCCAATATACGTCATCCGAGATTGTACAACATCAACAGCGCCTATACTTCCTCAGGAAACTAAGGAAATTCGGCATGTCCACATTAACCCTTACCAACTTTTACAGATGCACCATAGAAAGCATCCTATCGGGCTGCATCACAGCCTGGTATGGCAACTGCTCGGCCAGGACCACAAGGAACTTCAGAGAGTCGTGAACCATCCTCCCATCCATTGATTCCATCTACACCTCCCGCTGCCTGGGGAAAGCGGGCAGCATAATCAGGGATCCCTCCCACCCGGCTTACTCACTCTTCCAACTTCTTCCATCGGGCAGGAGGTACAGAAGTCTGAGAACACGCACGAACAGACTCAAAAACAGCTTCTTCCCCGCTGTTGCAATAAACAATAAACAAATAAACAGGAAGTTGCTCCATCAGGCCAGCTGTCACTGGCAGCAGGGGATACACTGGGGCTGACACTGGCAGCAGGGGATACACTGGGGCTGACACTGGCAGCAGGGACACACTGGGGCTGACACTGGCAGCAGGGACACACTGGGGCTGTCACTGGCAGCAGGGATACACTGGGGCTGACACTGGCAGCAGGGGATACACTGGGGCTGACACTGGCAGCAGGGGATACACTGGGGCTGACACTGGCAGCAGGGGATACACTGGGGCTGACACTGGCAGCAGGGGATACACTGGGGCTGACACTGGCAGCAGGGATACACTGGGGCTGACACTGGCAGCAGGGATACACTGGGGCTGACACTGGCAGCAGGGGATACACTGGGGCTGACACTGGCAGCAGGGGACACACTGGGGCTGACACTGGCAGCAGGGATACACTGGGGCTGACACTGGCAGCAGGGATACACTGGGGCTGACACTGGCAGCAGGGATACACTGGGGCTGACACTGGCAGCAGGGATACACTGGGGCTGACACTGGCAGCAGGGATACACTGGGGCTGACACTGGCAGCAGGGGATACACTGGGGCTGACACTGGCAGCAGGGATACACTGGGGCTGACACTGGCAGCAGGGGATACACTGGGGCTGACACTGGCAGCAGGGATACACTGGGGCTGACACTGGCAGCAGGGGATACACTGGGGCTGACACTGGCAGCAGGGGATACACTGGGGCTGACACTGGCAGCAGGGATACACTGGGGCTGTCACTGGCAGCAGGGGATACACTGGGGCTGTCACTGGCAGCAGGGGACACACTGGGGCTGTCACTGGCAGCAGGGATACACTGGGGCTGACACTGGCAGCAGGGATACACTGGGGCTGACACTGGCAGCAGGGGATACACTGGGGCTGACACTGGCAGCAGGGATACACTGGGGCTGACACTGGCAGCAGGGGACACACTGGGGCTGTCACTGGCAGCAGGGGATACACTGGGGCTGACACTGGCAGCAGGGATACACTGGGGCTGACACTGGCAGCAGGGATACACTGGGGCTGACACTGGCAGCAGGGATACACTGGGGCTGACACTGGCAGCAGGGGATACACTGGGGCTGTCACTGGCAGCAGGGGACACACTGGGGCTGACACTGGCAGCAGGGGACACACTGGGGCTGACACTGGCAGCAGGGATACACTGGGGCTGACACTGGCAGCAGGGATACACTGGGGCTGTCACTGGCAGCAGGGACACACTGGGGCTGACACTGGCAGCAGGGACACACTGGGGCTGTCACTGGCAGCAGGGGATACACTGGGGCTGACACTGGCAGCAGGGGACACACTGGGGCTGACACTGGCAGCAGGGGACACACTGGGGCTGACACTGGCAGCAGGGGATACACTGGGGCTGACACTGGCAGCAGGGGACACACTGGGGCTGACACTGGCAGCAGGGACACACTGGGGCTGTCACTGGCAGCAGGGGATACACTGGGGCTGACACTGGCAGCAGGGATACACTGGGGCTGACACTGGCAGCAGGGGATACACTGGGGCTGACACTGGCAGCAGGGACACACTGGGGCTGACACTGGCAGCAGGGATACACTGGGGCTGACACTGGCAGCAGGGGATACACTGGGGCTGTCACTGGCAGCAGGGGATACACTGGGGCTGACACTGGCAGCAGGGATACACTGGGGCTGACACTGGCAGCAGGGATACACTGGGGCTGACACTGGCAGCAGGGATACACTGGGGCTGACACTGGCAGCAGGGGATACACTGGGGCTGACACTGGCAGCAGGGGATACACTGGGGCTGACACTGGCAGCAGGGGATACACTGGGGCTGACACTGGCAGCAGGGGATACACTGGGGCTGACACTGGCAGCAGGGATACACTGGGGCTGACACTGGCAGCAGGGGATACACTGGGGCTGACACTGGCAGCAGGGGACACACTGGGGCAAACTGGGACAAACAGAGGCCCGAGGAAGATTGTCGAGGCCATGCGAGTTCAGAGAGAATATACCAGTTACGAAAACAGACAAATACTCAGCACAGTTCAAATCATTTTACAGCCACCTTTGGAGGACAGTCACTATTTATAATGAAATGAAAAAATGAAATGAAAATTCACAGGCAGGCTTCAATTGAAGTTACTGTGAAAAGCCCCTAGTCGCCACATTCCGGCGCCTGTTCGGGGAGGCTGTTACGGGAATCGAACTGTGCTGCTGGCCTGCCTTGGTCTGCTTTCAAAGCCAGCGATTTAGCCCTGTGCTAATCAGCCTCTGCCTAATGCCAGACACTCGCAGATAAGGTTCCATAACTAGAGCATGATGATGTTTTTAGCAATCGTGGCTGAAGGATTAAATCTGTGATCCCGGGGTTAGAGAGAGAGAGGGGGAATCAGCCAGGGTTCCTGATCCTGATCACTGTCCAGTGATCCCTTGATTAGAGAGAGGAGGAATCAGCCAGGGTTCCTGCTCCTGATCACTGTCCAGTGATCCCTGGGTTAGAGAGAGAGGGGAATCAGCCAGGGTTCCTGCTCCTGATCACTGTCCAGTGATCCCTGGGTTAGAGAGAGAGGGGAATCAGCCAGGGTTCCTGCTCCTGATCACTGTCCAGTGATCCCTGGGTTAGAGAGAGAAGGGGAATCAGCCAGGGTTCCTGCTCCTGATCACTGTCCAGTGATCCCTGGGTTAGATAGAGGGGAAATCAGCCAGGGTTCCTGCTCCTGATCACTGTCCAGTGATCCCTGGGTTAGAGAGAGAGGGGTAATCAGCCAGGGTTCCTGATCACTGTCCAGTGATCCCTGGGTTAGAGCGAGAAGGGGAATCAGCCAGGGTTCCTGATCCTGATCACTATCCAGTGATCCCTGGGGTAGGGAGAGAGAGGGGAAATCAGCCAGGGTTCCTGCTCCTGATCACTGCCCAGTGACCCAGGGTTAGAGGGGGGAAATCAGCCAGGGTTCCTGCTCCTGATCACTGCCCAGTGATCCCTTGATTAGAGAGAGGGGGAATCAGCCAGGGTTCCTGATCCTGATCACTGTCCAGTGATCCCTTGATTAGAGAGAGGGGGAATCAGCCAGGGTTCCTGATCCTGATCACTGTCCAGTGATCCCTGGGTTAGAGAGAGAAGGGGAATCAGCCAGGGTTCCTGCTCCTGATCACTGTCCAGTGATCCCTGGGTTAGAGAGAGAGAGAGAGAGAGAGAGAGAGGGGAAATCAGCCAGGGTTCCTGATCACTGTCCAGTGACCCTGGGTTAGAGAGAGAGAAGGGAAATCAGCCAGGGTTCCTGATGCTGATCACTGTCCAGAGATCCTGGTTGGAAGGAGAGTGTGTTGAGACACAGCGGAATGATCTCAGGAATCTCGGAGGAGCTGGTTGTTGGGGAATGGCAACTTACTGATTGTGAGATGTGTGCTGGGAATTGTGAGAATGTTTTCCTTCTCCTCTGGCACCAGACAATTAGCTGTGCCCATTGATATTACTGCCCACCCACCAATCATCCCATCCCTGCCCATCCTCCCTGCCAGGCTACATGGCACCTACCCTCCCCGCTCGCCTGGAGTAGTGTGGGAACACTGAGAATTCGCAAAGCCGATCAGTAGAACAGGAATGGAGGAGGCCATTACCCCTCAATGCTGAATGGAGGAGGCCATTACCCCTCAATGCTGAATGGAGGAGGCCATTACCCCTCAATGCTGAATGGAGGAGGCCATTACCCCTCAATGCTGAATGGCAGAGGCCATTACCCCTCAATGCCGAATGGCAGAGGCCATTACCCCTCAATGCCGAATGGCAGAGGCCATTACCCCTCAATGCTGAATGGCAGAGGCCATTACCCATCAATCCTGAATGGAGGAGGCCATTACCCCTCAATGCTGAATGGCAGAGGCCATTACCCCTCAACGCTGAATGGAGGAGGCCATTACCCCTCAACGCTGAATGGAGGAGGCCATTACCCCTCAACGCTGAATGGAGGAGGCCATTACCCCTCAATGCTGAATGGAGGAGGCCATTACCCCTCAACGCTGAATGGAGGAGGCCATTACCCCTCAACGCTGAATGGAGGAGGCCATTACCCCTCAACGCTGAATGGAGGAGGCCATTACCCCTCAACGCTGAATGGAGGAGGCCATTACCCCTCAACGCTGAATGGAGGAGGCCATTACCCCTCAACGCTGAATGGAGGAGGCCATTACCCCTCAATGCTGAATGGAGGAGGCCATTACCCCTCAATGCTGTTCAGTAATCCAGCACGGACGCAGTTAATCTATGATTTAGCTCTAGTGGCAGCAGATTCATTGTTTTGAATCTGACACAAAGAATCTGAAATTTCAAATAATTAATTGAGCTCTGTCTGATTGTGGCTGTCCGGAATTGTTCACATTGCTCTGGGTGGGGTCTAATCAGAGTGTTGTGGACAAGGAGCATAATCTCGGCTCGCTATCTCACAGCCCTCTGATCAGCTGTGACTGACAATTTCATTTCAATGTCCGTGTGGAGTTTGCACATTCTCCCCGTGTCTGCGTGGGTCTCACCCCCACAACCCAAAGATGTGCCGAGTAGGTGGATTGGCCACGCTAAATTGCCCCTTAATTGGAAAAAATTAATTGGGTACTCTAATATTTTTTAAAAAATCAATGTCACAATGCAGTAACCACGGTAACTCGCCCCTATTACCAGCAGTGTGAAAATAGCCAGTGCAGGTTCAAAGTTAAATATCAACAAGACTTCAGGGAACACACCCCAAATAGTCTCCGAATAAGCCACCAAATCCAGTTTGTCCACTTGGGAGCTCGTACACTTGCCGGCCAAGCGGAGGATTCCGCCGACGGAGAATGCCGCTGACGGACTCGGGGTGTGCAGCGCTCTCTCAGCACAGCACCGAGTGCGCTCCTGGACAAGTGGCACGAGAATCTGAGAATCCGAGACTTCCTGATGCAGAAGTGAGAGGGCTTCCGACTGAACCACGGCTAATACCAACACACACACAGGCAGGCATGGCCAATACCAACACACACACAGGCAGGCATGGCTAATACCAACACACACACAGGCAGGCATGGCTAATACCAACACACACACAGGCAGGCATGGCTAATACCAACACACACACAGGCAGGCATGGCTAATACCGAAACCGACACACAGACAGACTGATACCGACACACAGACAGGCTGATACCGACACACAGACAGACTGATACCGACACACAGACAGACTGATACCGACACACAGACAGGCTGATACCGACACACAGACAGGCTGATACCGACACACAGACAGGCTGATACCGACACACAGACAGGCTGATACCGACACACAGACAGACTGATACCGACACACAGACAGACTGATACCGACACACAGACAGACTGATACCGACACACAGACAGACTGATACCGACACACAGACAGACTGATACCGACACACAGACAGACAGATACCGACACACAGACAGACAGATACCGACACACAGACAGGCTGATACCGACACACAGACAGACTGATACCGACACACAGACAGACTGATACCGACACACAGACAGGCTGATACCGACACACAGACAGACTGATACCGACACACAGACAGGCTGATACCGACACACAGACAGGCTGATACCGACACACAGACAGGCTGATACCGACACACAGACAGGCTGATACCGACACACAGACAGGCTGATACCGACACACAGACAGGCTGATACCGACACACAGACACACAGACAGGCTGATACCGACACACAGACAGGCTGATACCGACACACAGACAGGCTGATACCGACACACAGACAGGCTGATACCGACACACAGACAGGCTGATACCGACACACAGACAGGCTGATACCGACACACAGACAGGCTGATACCGACACACAGACAGGCTGATACCGACACACAGACAGGCTGATACCGACACACAGACAGGCTGATACCGACACACAGACACACAGACAGGCTGATACCGACACACAGACAGGCTGATACCGACACACAGACAGGCACACAGACAGACTGATACCGACACACAGACAGGCTGATACCGACACAGACAGACACACAGACAGGCTGATACCGACACAGACAGACACACAGACAGGCTGATACCGACACAGACAGACACACAGACAGACTGATACCGACACACAGACAGGCTGATACCGACACAGACAGACACACAGACAGGCTGATACCGACACACAGATAGACTGATACCGACACACAGATAGACTGATACCGACACACAGATAGACTGATACCGACACACAGACAGGCTGATACCGACACACAGACAGGCTGATACCGACACACAGACAGGCTGATACCGACACACAGATAGACTGATACCGACACACAGACAGACTGATACCGACACACAGACAGGCTGATACCGACACACAGACAGGCTGATACCGACACACAGACAGGCTGATACCGACACACAGATAGACTGATACCGACACACAGATAGACTGATACCGACACACAGATAGACTGATACCGACACACAGATAGACTGATACCGACACACAGACAGGCTGATACCGACACACAGACAGGCTGATACCGACACACAGACAGGCTGATACCGACACACAGATAGACTGATACCGACACACAGACAGGCTGATACCGACACACAGACAGACTGATACCGACACACAGACAGACTGATACCGACACACAGATAGACTGATACCGACACACAGACAGGCTGATACCGACACACAGACAGGCTGATACCGACACACAGACAGGCTGATACCGACACACAGACAGGCTGATACCGACACACAGACAGACTGATACAGACAGACAGACTGATACCGACACAGACAGACACACAGACAGACTGATACCGACACACAGACAGACTGATACCGACACACAGACAGACTGATACCGACACACAGACAAACTGATACCGACACACAGACAGACTGATACCGACACACAGACAGACTGATACCGACACACAGACAGACTGATACCGACACACAGACAGACTGATACCGACACACAGACAGACTGATACCGACACACAGACAGACTGATACCGACACAGACAGACACACAGACAGACTGATACCGACACACAGACACACAGACAGGCTAATACCAACAGACCAGACGGACAAAGAACAAAGAAAAGTACAGCACAGGAACAGGCCCTTCGGCCCTCCAAGCCCTGCCGACCATGCTGCCCGTCTAAACTAAAATCTTCTACACTTCCGGGGTCCGTATCCCTCTATCCTATTCATGTATTTGTCAAGATGCCCCTTAAACACCGACAGACAGACACTCTGAAAGCAACAGGCTCATCCATGCCCCACACAGTTTGTTTATTTCATCTACAAGACATGAGCATCGCTGGTTAGGTCACCATGCCCACCCCGAACTGCCCTAGAGAAGGTGGGGGTGAGCTGCCTTCTTGAGCCGCTGCAGTCCATTTGGTGTAGGTACACCCACTGTGCTGTTAGGGAGGGAGTTCCAGGATTTTGCCCCAGCGACAGTGAAGGAACGGCCGATATATTTCCCAGTCAGGTTGGTGAGTGACTTGGAGGGGAACCTCCAAGTGGAGGGGTTCCCAGGTATCTGCTGCTCTTGGCCTTCCAGTTGGACCAGTCGCGTCCGAAGCACCTCCAGAGCTCGATCATGTCCGTTCAAATCAATGGGTACAGGACACCGTGCCTCTTTGACTCCGGGAGCACCGAGAGCTTCGTACATCCTGACCTGGTAAGACGCTGTTCGCTCCCTATCTTCCCTCCACGGCAAACTATCTCCATCACCTCGGGCTCGCATTCGGTCCAAATACAAGGGCGCACCGTCGCGACCCTAACGATACAGGGCGCCAGCTACTCTAATTTCCAGCTGTACGTACTCCCCGACCTCTGCGCCCCACTGTTACTCACGCTCGACTTTCAATGCAACCTCAAGAGCCTCACACTCAGCTTCGGCGGACCCCTACCTCCTCTCACGATATGCAGCTTAGCGACTCTAAAAATCGACCC
>NC_052167.1:29702697-29741609 GCF_902713615.1 Scyliorhinus canicula
CACCAAGAAAGCACAACAGCGCCTATACTTCCTCAGGAAACTAAGGAAATTCAGCATGTCCACATTAACTCTTACCAACTTTTACAGATGCACTATAGAAAGCATCCTATCGGGCTGCATCACAGCCTGGGTATGGCAACTGCTCGGCCCAGGACCGCCCAGTCCATCACACAAACCTGCCTCCCATCCATGGACTCTATCTACACCTCCCGCTGCCGGGGGAAAGCGGGCAGCATAATCAAGGATCCCTCCCACCCGGCTTACTCACTTTTCCAACTTCTTCCATCGGGCAGGAGATACAGAAGTCTGAGAACACGCATGGACAGACTCAAAAACAGCTTCTTCCCCACTGTCACCAGACTCCTAAACGACCCTCTTATTGACTGACCTCATTAACACTACACCCTGTATGCTTCATCCTGTGTCTGTGTCTTGTATTTACATTGTGGACCTTGTGTTGCCCTATTATATATTTCCTTTCCTTGTGCAAAATTATCTTTTTTGAGCTGCTTGCAGTAAAATACTTTTCACTGTACCTCGGTACACGTGACAATAAACAAATCCAACATCCAACCCCTCCAGTAAGTACTGGAGGCCAAACCTGCACACTGAACGTCAGGGTGGCGTAAACAACACCCTGTAGAATTGTAGGATAACATATTTATTCCTGCACCCTCGTCACATTCTGATCTACCTTCCTAATTGTTAAAGATTAACTTGAGATTATTTTCCAGGATACTCGGTCCTTCTGAATCCCGACAATTCCTGTCCCTCATCAATCAAAAAACATTAAGCTTGTTTTTGGCCGATCAAAGTGGATTGCAATAAAACTTTTTTTTTAAATTTAGAGTACTCAATTCTTTTTTTCCAATTAAGGGGCAATTTGGCTTGGCCAATCCACCTACTCTGCACATCTTTGGGTTGTGGGGGCGAAACCCACGCAGACACGGGGAGACTGTGCGAACTCCACACGGACAGTGACCCAGGGCCGGGATTGAACCGGGTCCTTGGTGCTGTGAGGCTACAGTGCTAACCACTGCGCCAACTGTGCTGACAACTATTGTGATAAAACCTGTAGTACAATCAGCTTTTTACTTTGAAAAATCTCATCTTCCTGTCCCTCAATCCCTCGGCTATCCCACTACCCTGAGCAGACTATCATTCACAGAATCATGCTTACAATTTAAATGGGGATGGATTCTCCGCCGGGCCACATTTCTGCCTCGACCCGCCGGCGGGAATCTCTGTTACGCCGGCCGGCCAATGGGGTTTCCCATCGTGGGGCAGCCCCATGTCATCGGGAAGCCCCCCGGGCTGCCGGCAAAACGGAGAATCCCGTCGACGGAGAATCCCGCCCATTATCCCACACTTCCTGAATTCCACCTGCTGCATTTCAACCCATTCCTCATCATCGATGACCAACTGCAGTTTCCTTTGATCTTCTAAAAGAATTAACTTTCGTTCCTACATTGGGATCGTCTGCACCTCCTGATCCCACTCCCTCTGGACCTGAATCCAAATTGTCGATGTTCACAGAGAGCAGAATCGATCCCAGAAATGAACCTTGTGGGAGCCCCTTACCCACTTCCACCTGTTCTAACATTAGCCCTGTGTTGTGATATGATGTGCTTGAACCTTTCAGGGTACATTTCTTAAATTACTGTCAATCACTGTTATCATTGACACAAGTTGTAATGCATAATTAGTGTCAAGGTCAGAGGTGAGCCTCTGTGTCTCCCAGTTTCAATTAAAAATCCTATTATCATTGTTTCACTAACCCTCGTGTATGATTGGTCTGTTGAAGAGAAAAAGAATGTCACATGGTGGCAGCGTGGCTTTGAAGATTTGACTGAGCAGAATAGAAGTCTCAACGCCTTCATACCCAACAGAGAAAAAATAAGTTGGAGGGAACGTGCAACAACTACAATAAGGATTCTGGAGCTTTGTAGGAATTGTACACACCGCATCCCCGTTCTGGGATCGCACCTTGCTCCAGCCAGCAAGAGCCTGATATGATCATTCAAATGGAAAAGTCGACAGGAGCAGACATGAAATAGCCGAGTCCACAAAGACCCACAGCAATGTGGTTGACTCTTAAATGCCGTCCAGGATGGGCAACAAATGCTGGGCCTAGCCCAGCGAGGCCCACATCCCATAAACAAATAAAAAGAAACTATACGCAGAACTTACAGTCTACCATGGGGAACCTTATCAAATGCCTTACTAAAATCCATGTGCACTACATCCACTGCTTTACCTTCATCCACATGCTTGGTCACCTCCTCAAAATGGTAGGATCAAGGAAAACCCTTTTACACATATGTGAGAAATATGAGAATGACTAGAGCGAGGGTAGGTCCGATTAAGGACAGTAGCGGGAGATTGTGTATCAGGTCGGCGCAACATCGAGGGCCGAAGGGCCCGTACTGCGCTGTAGTGTTCTATGTTCTATGTGCCCGTGACCCGGAGAGTGGGCAACTGTAGAAGCCAGGTATTTCTAATACACCTAAAATAGGTAAAAGATAGCTGTTTAAGCGTAAATATTAAGCCCCAGTTTTAAAATTAAAGAAAACACCTATTTTGCAAACTCATTGTCATAGTTTTAAAGTAATACAGAAGTCTGATAAGACAAACACTTTCCATTACATTTCTCTAAGTCAAGGGCTGAATCCATGGCAACGAGGTGGCAGGAGTGAGGGTTCTACTGTTCTCACGCCATTCGAGATTAGGGTGAATTACATCCCATGAGCTGAAACATTTTAGACTATGTTGCCTTGTTTTTACTAAATGGACAGTTAGAACATCGATTCAAATATATATTTGATTCCAACATTCTCAAAACAACAATTTTATAAAAGCAGCAGAATTTACTAGATTGAAATATTCAGTTTGAATTATATTTTTGGAGTCATGTCCAGCATGGCATGAGGAGATAGCATGAGGTCTCCATTGTTACAGTAGTCAGGTCAGCATTAAACCAGTTTTTGCTGGCTTTGATAAAGCACAATATCGCATTCTTTAACATGTACAAGTAGGCAGACAGGCAACAATTAGAAGTAATGTTACATATTGAAGATGGACAGCTTGTCATCAAATCAAATGTGTTTGAGTCCAACCCAAACCAATTAGGATTTTATTGGGGTGTGATCAGATCGCTTAAGACACATATGAAACAGTATAACAATAGAAGACTTTGCTGCCATTTTAGGTTAGGTTAGGTTAGGTTAGGGTTAAGGTTAGGTTGGGTTAGGTTAGAGAGAGAGGGTTAGAGAGAGAGAGAAAGAGTTTTAGGATAGTTCTTGTTGGTAGGTTAGAAGCATCTATACTTTGATCTGAATTATTCACTGTCTCTCTGTATTCATATTTCATTTTCAGACTTTGATATTTAAAAGTTATGTTTCGAGCTGTTTGCCTAAGAAGATAATTCCTGTGGTTCTTTGAAAGCTTCAAATTGTCTACGAATTGCCTTTTAAATGACTTTCAAGTTGTAGTCAATAGAAGACAAATTAAACAATTCTTATTTGCACCTGACAAGTTTTAACTTGAATTTCTACTGAGTTCCAGTAATCGCAAGGGCAGCTGGTAACCTTGAATTGATGGTTTCAAAATCCCTCAACTGACACAGTCGAAATCCTACAGTAACGAATCGCCCAACCTGAACGTTGGACAGGAAGTTCAAACCCAACAGCCAACCTGTGACACCAGAATCCGGCAGAAATCACCAACATCTCTTGAACCAAAATCATACCAAGTACAAACACCAGGCTGTGCAATAAAACAGACACCAAACCTACCTGGGTTTCTTCCACCCACAGTCCAAAGGTGTGCAGGGCAGGTGGATGGGCCATGCTAAATTGCCCAATAGTGTCCAAAAGGTTAGATGGGGCTACGGAGATAGGGTGGGGGATTGGGCCTAGGTAGGGTGCTCTTTCCAAGGGCCGGTGCATGCTCGATGGGCCAAATGGCTTCCATCTGTACTTTAGGGATTCTAGGGAGATATTCTATTCTATGGAGAATTCCGCTGCCGAGAGCAGACGGAGAATCTCACCCGTGATGTATTAGTCCCATAACTCGTCGTTAGTGAGCAAGCAGAGGTGGTCGAAGTCAGGCAGATGCCCGACTCCCAGTGAACATTACCTGGATGTTTGCTTATCATCAAACATTAATACTTCATGGGCAGCACAGTTGCCTCACGGCGCCGAGGTCCCAGGTTCGATCCCGGCTCTGGGTCACTGTCCGTGTGGAGTTTGCACATTCTCCCCGTGTCTGCGTGGGTTTCACCCCCACAACCCAAAGATGTGCAGGGGAGGTGGATTGGCCATGCTAAATTGCCCCTTAATTGGAAAAAATGAATTGGGTACTCTTAAAAAAAAACTAAAAATAAAAACCCATTAGTACTTCATCAAACCTGGTGTGTGTAAGAGAAGCAGAACATTACACTCTGAACTCCTAATTTCTCCCTTTCAGCTAATTTTCAATGGGGTTTCTGTCCTCTAATTAATTCCATATCGTTAATACTCTCGAGTAATCCCCCGACTGCCAACTTGACAAAGTCTTTCCCAAAGTCCATGTACACCACATCCAACGCATTTCCCATCAACGGTGTCTCTTACCTCCTCAAAGAATTCCATCAGAATTCCTTTAGAAATCCATGTTACTATTTATTTTATAAAAATATTTTTATTTTCCTCCTTTTTCACATTTTCTCCCAAATTTACACCCACCAACAATAAACAATAATCAGTAACAAATATGTCAATCCCCATATCAATAACAATCCCATCCTCCCACCAACCCCCGAACATTAGCCCGCATGTTCACATAAACAAATGACACAAAGGACTCAGGAGTCACATATAACACACACAGTCAGCCCCCCCCCCCCCAACTCTCCCAAACTGCCCCCCCCCCCCCAATGTTCGATGTAATCCAATTCTCGAAAGTACACAATGAATAATGCCCATGAATTGTAGAACCCCTCCATCCTTCCCCTCAGTTCAAACTTAACCTTTTCAAGAGTCAAGGATTCCAGCAGGTCCCCCCGCCACGCCAGGGCACAGGGTGGAGGGGTTGATCTCCATCCCAACAGGATCCGCCTTCGGGCGATCAACGAGGCGAAGGCTACAACATCTGCCTCCGCAGGGTAGGTGGATTTCCAACCCTGGCTGGTCCGACACCCTGAATATGGTTTCAGGTGCACCACTTTAGAGATGACCCTAAAAACCTCCTTCCAGTAATCCTCCAGCTTTGGACAGGACCAAAACATATGAACGTGATTTGCGCCACTCCTCCCCGCCCTGCAACGCTCACACACGACTTTTACCCCCTCAGAGCCGGCTCATCCTCACCCTTCGAAGGTGCGCTCTATACACCACCTTCAGCTGTATATACCATACCCTCTCCCAACTCTTCCTCCCACCTTGCCTTGATCCCATCTAGCGATGCATTCTCCTCCTCCAAAATAGCCACCTAAACCGCCGATACTACCCCCTTCTCCAGTCCCCCTATCGTCAGCACCTCCTCCAGCAATGTAAAGGCTGGCTCCACCGGGAAGCTCTGTGTCTCCTTTCTGGCAAAATCTCGAACCTGCATGGATCTGAACATTACGCAGAGGGTGGTGGGTGCCTGGAACGCTTTGCCAGCGGAGGTGGTAGAGGTGGGTACGATAGCATCATTTAAGATGCATCTGGACAGATATATGAACGGGCGGGGAACAGAGGGAAGTAGATCCTTGGAAAATAGGCAACAGGTTTAGATAAAGGATCTGGATCGGCGCAGGCTGGGAGGGCCGAAGGGCCTGTTCCTGTGCTGTAATTTTCTTTGTTCTTTTGTATCTCCGAAAATTTCTATCCCACGGCCCTGGCTCAAATCTACGGTTCATGTTGCTATTTCTAACTATTTTATCTTCATTTGAACGTGTGGAATTTTCATTCCTAATCTAATTTTTGCCTCCCACAGATGTTGAATTTACTGACGTGGAACTGCTCAGATTAACCTGGTCTCTGCATTTATAAACAGGTACCAGGGTGCCCTGTCTCCACCCTGTCAGGGTGCCCTGTCTCCACCCTGTCAGGGTGCCCTGTCTCCACCCTGTCAGGGTGCCCTGTCTCCACCCTGTCAGGGTGCCCTGTCTCCACCCTGTCAGGGTGCCCTGTCTCCACCCTGTCAGGGTGCCCTGTCTCCACCCTGTCAGGGTGCCCTGTCTCCACCCTGTCAGGGTGCCCTGTCTCCACCCTGTCAGGGTGCCCTGTCTCCACCCTGTCAGGGTGCCCTGTCTCCACCCTGTCAGGGTGCCCTGTCTCCACCCTGTCAGGGTGCCCTGTCTCCACCCTGTCAGGGTGCCCTGTCTCCACCCTGTCAGGGTGCCCTGTCTCCACCCTGTCAGGGTGCCCTGTCTCCACCCTGTGTCCACCCTGTCAGGGTGCCCCGTCTCCACCCTGTGTCCACCCTGTCAGGGTGCCCTGTCTCCACCCTGTCAGGGTGCCCTGTCTCCACCCTGTCAGGGTGCCCTGTCTCCACCCTGTCAGGGTGCCCTGTCAGGGTGCCCTGTCTCCACCCTGTCAGGGTGCCCTATCAGGGTGCCCTGTCTCCACGTCCCGATCACACCCACACTCCGTAAAGCCCGACACAGAATTTCTGGGATTTCTCGAATCTCGACCAAGCATACCCGAGAAAACTTCCTGCTGAGTTTTTTTAAACCTTCCATTAACTTAATAAACTTACCAAAAGTTAACCCAATGGTCATTCAACTCCTCGCAATCTATGACAAGTTTCGCCCCTGATTTAATATTTTTCTCGTCACTAAGGTCCAGCCAAATTACTCCCCAAATAACATCCAATATAATGGCAGTGTGTGTGGGCCTGTACCCCAGTGAGAGTCAGTGTGTGGGGGACCCGTACCCCAATGAGAGTCAGTGTGTGTGGAACTGTATCCCAGTGAGAGTCAGTGTGTGGGACCCGTACCCCAGTGACAGTCAGTGTGTGTGGGACCCCAGTGAGAGTCCGTGTGTGTGGGACCCGTACCCCAGTGAGAGTCCGTGTGTGTGGGACCCGTACCCCAGTGAGAGTCAGTGTGTGTGGGACCCATACCCCAGTGAGAGTCAGTGTGTGTGGGACCCGTACCCCAGTGAGAGTCAGTGTGTGTGGGACCCGTACCCCAGTGACAGTCAGTGTGTGTGGGACCCCAGTGAGAGTCCGTGTGTGTGGGACCCGTACCCCAGTGAGAGTCAGTGTGTGTGGGACCCGTACCCCAGTGAGAGTCAGTGTGTGTGGGACATCTACCCCAGTGAGAGTCAGTGTGTGTGGGACCCGTACCCCAGTGAGAGTCAGCGTGTGTGGAACTGTACCCCAGTGAGAGTCAGTGTGTGTGGAACTGTACACCAGTGAGAATCAGTGTGTGTGGGACCCATACCCCAGTGAGAGTCAGTGTGTGTGGAACCCGGACCCCAGTGAGAGTCAGTGTGTGTGGAACCCGTACCCCAGTGAGGGTCAGTGTGTGGGACCCGTACCCCAGTGAGGGTCAGTGTGTGTGGAACTGTATCCCAGTGAGAGTCAGTGTGTGGAACTGTATCCCAGTGAGAGTCAGTGTGTGTGGAACTGTACCCCAGTGAGAGTCAGTGTGTGTGGAACTGTACCCCAGTGAGAGTCAGTGTGTGGAACTGTATCCCAGTGAGAGTCAGTGTCTGTGGAACTGTACCCCAGTGAGAGTCAGTGTGTGTGGAACCCGGACTCCAGTGAGAGTCAGTGTGTGTGGGACCCGTACCCCAGTGAGAGTCAGCGTGTGTGGAACCCGGACTCCAGTGAGAGTCAGTGTCTGTGGAACTGTACCCCAGTGAGAGTCAGTGTGTGTGGGACCCGTACCCCAGTGAGAGTCAGTGTGTGTGGGACCGTACCACAGTGAGAGCCAGTGTGTGTGGGACCCGTACCCCAGTGAGAGTCAGTGTGTGTGGGACCCCAGTGAGAGTCCGTGTGTGTGGGACCCGTACCCCAGTGAGAGTCAGTGTGTGTGGGACCCGTACCCCAGTGAGAGTCAGTGTGTGTGGGACATCTACCCCAGTGAGAGTCAGTGTGTGTGGGACCCGTACCCCAGTGAGAGTCAGCGTGTGTGGAACTGTACCCCAGTGAGGGTCAGTGTGTGTGGATCTGTATCCCAGTGAGAGTCAGTGTGTGTGGGACTGTACACCAGTGAGAATCAGTGTGTGTGGGACCCATACCCCAGTGAGAGTCAGTGTGTGTGGAACCCGGACCCCAGTGAGAGTCAGTGTGTGTGGAACCCGTACCCCAGTGAGGGTCAATGTGTGGGACCGTACCACAGTGAGAGCCAGTGTGTGTGGGACCATACCACAGTGAGAGTCAGTGTGTGTGGGACCCGTACCCCAGTGAGAGTCAGTGTGTGTGGGACCCGTACCCCAGTGAGAGTCAGTGTGTGTGGAACTGTATCCCAGTGAGAGTCAGTGTGTGTGGGACCCGTACCCCAGTGAGAGTCAGTGTGTGTGGGACCCGTACCCCAGTGAGAGTCAGTGTGTGTGGGACATCTACCCCAGTGAGAGTCAGTGTGTGTGGGACCCGTACCCCAGTGAGAGTCAGCGTGTGTGGAACTGTACCCCAGTGAGGGTCAGTGTGTGTGGATCTGTATCCCAGTGAGAGTCAGTGTGTGTGGAACTGTACACCAGTGAGAGTCAGTGTGTGTGGAACTGTACACCAGTGAGAATCAGTGTGTGTGGGACCCATACCCCAGTGAGAGTCAGTGTGTGTGGAACCCGGACCCCAGTGAGAGTCAGTGTGTGTGGAACCCGTACCCCAGTGAGGGTCAGTGTGTGGGACCGTACCACATTGAGAGCCAGTGTGTGTGGGACCATACCACAGTGAGAGTCAGTGTGTGTGGGACCCGTACCCCAGTGAGAGTCAGTGTGTGTGGGACCCGTACCCCAGTGAGAGTCAGTGTGTGTGGAACTGTATCCCAGTGAGAGTCAGTGTGTGGAACCCGTACCCCAGTGAGAGTCAGTGTGTGGAACTGTATCCCAGTGAGAGTCAGTGTGTGTGGAACTGTACTCCAGTGAGAGTCAGTGTGTGGAACTGTACCCCAGTGAGAGTCAGTGTGTGTGGGACCTGTACCCCAGTGAGAGTCAGTGCGTGTTGAACCCGTATCCCAGTGAGAGTCAGTGTCTGTGGAACTGTATCCCAGTGAGAGTCAGTGTGTATGGAACTGTATCCCAGTGAGAGTCAGTGTGTGTGGAACCCGTACCCCAGTGAGAGTCAGTGTGTGTGGAACTGTATCCCAGTGAGAGTCAGTGTGTGTGGGACCCCAGTGAGAGTCAGTGTGTGTGGGACCCCAGTGAGAGTCAGTGTGTGTGGGACCCGTACCCCAGTGAGAGTCAGTGTGTGCTGAGCTGTACTGTCAAGCCTTCACCTTCTGAGAGTAGCGTGGGATAAAAATACAATTTTATATTGAGGAAAGTGGTAGTGATTAGCAGGGAGGAACCTACAACTGGTTAAATATACCCTTCCTCTCACTGCTGACCATATCAGTCCAAATCAATTAAAATGTTGTGACAGTAATTAGAGAAGTTTATTCAGGCATAGAGCAGGAAACTGTCCGGGTTAGACAATGGCTAAAGGAATTGAACACTGAATGTGGTTTTGGCACCATGATTTCTTCAGCCACATTCTGTGCAAATAACTCCGGCACTGTGATTTCAGGCACTGTGATTTCAGGCACTGTGATTTCAGGCACTGTGATTTCAGGCACTGTGATTTCAGGCACTGTGATTTCAGGCACTGTGATTTCAGGCACTGTGATTTCAGGCACTGTGATTTCAGGCACTGTGATTTCAGGCACTGTGATTTCAGGCACTGTGATTTCAGGCACTGTGATTTCAGGGTCCCTTATCACAGTTACTGCCTCACAGTTGCTTGTTCCCACCCACAGTGATATCAGTAGGAAGGCCTGACATGGAACCACAAATCTGGTTGAATGGGCTGATGCTGTAACAATTCTCTCCATCACCCTCTGCTGATCCTCATTCCAATCCCGAGTTTAGCTTTCAAACGAGTGGAGCTGTAGATGGCGAGACGTTAGCTAGAGAGAGGCTCACAGATCCGGGAATGCTTCACTGTCCTGCAGACATTGCGCAGGATGACCCAACGCGGTCATCCTCTAAATTAATAATAATACAACATCCTGGGGGTTACCAGGAACTGGACTGAACCCAGACACATTCATACTGTGGCTACCAGAGCAGGTCAGAGGCTGGGAATCCTACAGTGAGTAAGTCACCTCCTGAATCCCCAAAGCCTGTCCACCATCTACAAGGTACAAGTCAGGAGTGTGATGGAATACTCTCCACTTGCCTGGATGAGTGCAGCTCCAACAACACTCAAGAAGCTCCACACCATCCAGGACAAAGCAGCCCCGCTTGATTGCTCCCCTTCCACAAACATTCACTCTCTCCATCACCGACGCACAGTAACAGCCGTGTGGACCATCTACAAGATGCACTGCAGCAACTCACCAAGGCTCCTTAAACAACACCTTCCAAACCCACGAGCACGACTATCTAGAAGGACAAGAGCAGCAGATACCTGGGATCCCCACCACCTGGAGGTTCCCCTCCAAGTCACTCTCCACCCTGACTGGGAAATAGATCGGCCGTTCCCTCACTGTCGCCGGGGCAACATCCTGGAACTCCCTCCCTAACAGCACAGTGGGTGTACCTTCACCTCAGGGACTGCAGCGGTTCAAGAAGGCAGCTCACCCCCACCTTCTGAAGGGCAACTAGGGGTGGGCAATAAATGCTGGCCTAACCAGCGATGCCCACAGCCCGTAAATGAAATTTTAAAACGACAAGGCAAATTCATGCAACTAGCATTCGGAATTTAACACTTTCATCTCAGGTATTATTCTGAGGAACTAGAATACGGGAAAGACAGAGAGAGAAAGCAGAGACGGAATGAGATCGACTCCGGAGAGAGAATAACAGGAACACAAGAACACAGAGACAGCCGAGAAACCAGATTCTCACTATAATCCCACAGATTACACAGTTTCGCCTCTTGTTGGAATTGGAGACGGGGTGCGGGCAGATGTTTTACACTCGGCTTCGGTGACTGCTCGCAGATGGGTCCTGTTGGGGTGGAAGTCGGCTTCTCCACCCTGTGCCTCAGTGTGGCTGGGGATTTAATGGAGCTCTTGTACTTGGAAAAGATCAAATTTGCTGTGATGGCTTCATAAAAACTGGGGGTTGTTTATACATCGCAAAGACCTGCCTTTCGTCAGCCTCCGCGGAGGGAAGGGAGGGGGCGAGATAGGTGGGGGGTTAGGGTGTGGGGAGGGGTTTGCTGTGGTTTGTGTTGGTTTTACTTTGTATTATCATGAGGTTTGAATATTAAAGTGTTCAAAATTTGAATTAAAATATTTTAAAATATAAAGATAGTTCGAACATCGAACAGTACAGCACAATACAGACCCTTCGGCCCCCGATGTTGTGCCGACCATTTATCCTAATCTAAGATCAACCTAACCTACACCCCTTCAATTTACTGCTGTCCATGTGCCTGTCTAAGAGTCGCTTAAATGTCCCTCAGACTCTGACTCCACCCCCTCTGCTGGCAGTGCATTCCACACACCCACCACTCTCTGTGTAAAGAACCTGCCTCTGTCATCTCCCCGAAACCTTCCTCCAATCACCTTAAAATTATGTCCCCTCGTGACAGCCATTTCCACCCTGGGGAAAAGTCTCTGGCTATCCACTCTATCCATGCCTCTCATCAACTTGTACACCTCTATCAAGTCACGTCTCTTCCTTCTTCGCTCCAGTGAGAAAAGCCCTAGTTCCCTCAACCTTTCTTCATAAGACATGCCCTCCAGTCCAGGCGGCATCCTGGTAAGTCTCCTCTGTACCCTCTCCAAAGCATCCACATCCTTCCTATAATGAGGCGACCAGAACTGGACACAATATTCCAAGTGTGGTCTAACAAGGGTTTTATAAAGCTGCAGCAAAACCTGGCGGTTCGTAAACTCAACCCCCCGTTAATAAAAGCCAACACACCATACGCCTTCTTAACAACCCTATCAACCTGGGTGGCAGCTTTGAGGGATCTATGTATGTGGACCCCAAGATCCCTCTGTTCCTCCACATTTCCAAGAATCCAGCCTTTAACCCTGTATTCAGCATTCAAATTCAACCTTCCAAAATGAATCACTTCACAGTAATCTAGGTTGAACTCCATCTGCCACTTCTCAGCCCAGCTCTGCATCCTGTCAATATCCTGTCGTAACCTGCAACAGCCCTTGACACTATCTACATAGATACACCAAATCTCCACACACTTCCTGTTTATCAGACCTCACTTCTTGCTAAATTCCTAAATTTTTATTTATAACGGAAGTTGCCTATGTAAACTTGTCACGCTGTAATTGCACCCTCCCACCAGCAGTGGCACTGCAGTTTTGGTCTCACAACTCTTCTGCAACAATTATCTTTGTCCTTTCCAGCCCTGCCTCAGCTGCTAAGCCCACTCCGCCTGTGCAAGGTGAACAAATAGCCCACATCCCATGAACACATTTTTTAAAAATTCTCTCTTTCTCATAATAATAATCGTTATTATTGTCACAAGTAGGCTTACATTAACACTGCAATGAAGTTACTGTGAAAAGCCCCTAGTCACCACATTCCGGCGCCTGTTTGGGTACACTGAGGGAGAATTCAGAATGTCCAATTCACCTAACAGCACGTCTTTCGGGACTTGTGGGAGGAAACCGGAGCCCCCGGAGGAAACCCACGGAGACACGGGGAGGATGTGCAGACTCAGCACAGACAGTGACCCAAGCCGGGAATCGAACCTGGGACCCTGGAGTTGTGAATCATAGAATTTACAGTGCAAAGGAGGCCTTTTGGCCCATTGAGTCTGCACTGGCCCTTGGAATTAGCAACCCACTTAAGCCCACACCCGTAACCCAGTAACCCCACCTAAACCTTTTGGACACTAAGGGCAATTGATCATGGCCAATCCACCCTAACCTGCACATCTTTGGACTGTGGGAGGAAACCGGAGCACCCGGAGGAAACCCACGCACACACGTGGAGAACGTGCAGACTCCGCACAGACAGTGACCCAGCGGGGAATCAAACCTGGGACCCTGCAGCTGTGAAGCAACTGTGCTGACCACTGTGCTACCGTGCTGCCCTAGAGCAGCACTGTGGTGCAGCAGTGCTAACCATTATGCTACTGTGCTGTCCGTTAAAAGGCCTGTACAGGGTTCAAACCGGGGACCTTGACATTATCAGCACCACCCTGTAACCAACTGCCAACAGTTGGTGATCTCCATTTAGAAAAAGGGAAATAGAGAGAAAGATTCACAAGAATAATACCAGAAGCGAGAGCTTAGATCGGCGCAGGCTGGGAGGGCCGAAGGGCCTGTTCCTGTGCTGTAATTTTCTTTGTTCATTTAAGAAACACATCTGACACTGGTACAGTCCCTGGAGGTGTCCCCCCCCCCCCCCCATCCAATCTACCCGCTGAGTGCTCGGTGTCTGAAAGAGTTACATCTCTCCCTGTTAGAAATCATACGTTTAGTAGCAAACAATCGGAGAGATTCTCCTGCAGCCAGTGTCACTGGTCACAAACACAACCATTTCCTGATTTACGCATAATGCTCCACAGGAAGTAAACAACCGGACGTGTCAGACTTCCTGTTTCAGGCACAGTCAACTTGACTGGGTACACACTGTTTATCCCCCACCCCACCCCCACTGATCCCCCATCCCACCCCCCTGGGGACAGGACCAACCAAGGGGGGAAAGACGGAGAGGCGGGGGGGGGGGGGGGGGGGGGGGGGGGGGAACATGGGAGAAAGAGCGTGACGTGGCAATGGTGACCATGAGGGACAGGGTGGGCAGCCATGGGTGTCAGACAGTGAACGGAAGCCCTGTTGAATGTTGCAGCCTCTGTTCCTCTCTCTGTAGGCGTTGCCAGACCTGCTGAGTTTCTCCAGCACTTTCTGCATCCAGCCCTTTCTTCAGTTACTCAATTCCTCAGCTGTTGCCTGGAGGTCCACGTCACCGAATAATTCAGCACAGAAAAGGCCCTTCAGCCCATCGGGTCTGCACTAACGCATGAAAAACACCAGGGGCAGGATTCTCCATCCCGTTGCACCCGTTTTCTGGCGTGGCTTGCACCCACAGGCAGCGGGATTCTCCATCCCGACATCCGGCAAATGTGTTTCCCATTGTGCGCACCCCCATGCCGTCGGAAAGTCCGTGAGCGTGGGTGCGCTGCCGGCAAAGCAGAAGATCCCACTGACAGAGAATCCAGTCCTTGACCTAATCCCACTCGCCAGCATTTAGCTCATAAGGCTCAGATGTTACGACGTACCAAGTACTTAGAACATCGAACAGTACAGCACAATACAGGCCCTTCGACCCACGATGTTGTTAGATTTATCCTAATCTAAGATCAACCTAACCTACACCCCTTCAATTTACTGCTGTCCATGTGCCTGTCTAAGAGTCGCTTAAATGTCCCCAATGACTCTGACTCCACCCCCTCTGCTGGCAGTGCATTCCACACGCCCACCACTCTCTGTGTAAAGAACCTGCCTCTGACATCTCCCCTATACCTTCCTCCAATCACCTTAAAATTATGTCCCCTCGTGACAGCCATTTCCACCCTGGGGAAAAGCCTCTGGCTATCCACTCTATCCATGCCTCTCATCACCTTATACACCTCTATCAAGTCACCTCTCTGCCTTCTTCGCTCCAATGAGAAAAGCCCGAGCTCCCTCAACCTTTCTTCATTAGACATGCCCTCCAGTCCAGGCAGCATCCTGGTAAATCTCCTCTGCACCTTCTCCAAAGCATCCACATCCTTCTGTCAACAAGGCGACCAGAACTGGACACAATATTCCAAGTGTGGTTTAACGAGGGTTTTATAAAGCTGCAGCAAAACCTCGCGGCTTTTAAACTCAATCCCCCTGTTAATGAAAGCCAACACACCATACGCCTTCTTAACAACCCTATCAACCTGGGTGGCAACTTTGAGTGATCTGTGTACGTGGACCCCAAGTGTTCCTCCAAACATCCAAGAATCCTGCCTTTAACCCTGTATTCAGCATTCAAATTTGATCTTCCAAAATTAATCACTTCACATTTATCAAGGCTGAACTCCATCTGCCACTTCTCAGCCCAGCTCTGCATCCTGTCAATGTCCTGTTGTAACCCGCAACAACTCTCAACACTATCTACAACTCCCCTGACCTTCGTATCATCTGCAAATGTACTAACCCACCCTTCCAGTTCCTCTTTTTTTCTTTTTTAAGTACTTTATTTGAAAAAGTTTGAGTACCCAATTTTTTTCTCTCCAAATTATGGGGCATTTTGGTGTGGCCAATTCACCTACCCTGCACATCTTTGGGCTGCGGGGGTGAGTCCCACACAGACACGGGGAGAATGTGCAAACTCCACACGGACAGTGACCCGGGGCCGGGATCGAACCCGGGTCCTCGGCGCCGTGAGGCAGCAGTGCTAACCACTGTGCCACGGTGTTGTCCGTGCCAAGTACTTTTTAAAGGATATGAGGCAACCCGCCTCTACCACCCTCCCAGGCAGCGCGTTCCATACCCTCACCACCCTCTGGGTAAAAACGTTTCCTCTCAAATCCACCCTAAATCGTAATAGCGTAAATGGCAAAATTCTTAGGAATATCAGAAAAGTCAGAGAGATCTGTGCGGACAGGTCCACAGACCTCTGAAAGGGGCAACACAAGTGGACAAGGTCGTCAAGAAAGGGTTACGGAATGCTTGCCTTCATTGGACGGGGCATCGAGTATAAAAACTGGCAAGTCATGCTACAGTTGTATAGAACCTTGGTAAGGCCGCACTTGGAATATTGCGCACAATTCTGGACGCCACACGACCAGAAGGATGTGGAGGCTTTGGAGAGGGGTCAGAGGAGGTTTACCAGGATGTTGCCTGGTCTGGAGGGTGTTAGCTATGCGGAGAGGCTGAATAGACTCGGACTGTTTTCATTAGAAAGACGGAGGTTGAGGGGCGGCCTGATAGAGGTCTACAAGGGGCATGGATGGAGTGGATGGACAGACACTCTTTCCCAGGGTGGAGGGGTCAGTCACCAGGGGGCACAGGTTTAAGGTCTGTGGGGCAAAGTTTAGAGGAGATGTGCGAGGCAGGTGTTTTTTTTACAGAGGGTGGTGAGTGCCTGGAACACGTTGCCAGGGGAGGTTGTGGAAGCAGATGTGACTAGTGGTGCTCTGCAGGGATCAGTGCTGGGACCTTTGCCGTTCGTAGTATATATAAATGATTTGGAGGAAAATGTAACGTGTCTGATTAGTAAGTTTGCGGACGACACAAAGGTTGGTGGAATTGCGGATAGCGATGAGGACTGTCAGAGGATACAGCAGGATTTAGATTGTTTGGAGACTTGGGCGGAGAGATGGCAGATGGAGTTTAATCCAGACAAATGTGAGGTGATGCATTTTGGAAGCTCGAATACAGGTAGGGAATATACAGTGAATGGTAGAACCCTCAAGAGTATTGACAGTCAGAGAGATCTAGGTGTACAGGTCCACAGGTCACTGAAAAGGGCAACACAGGTGGAGAAGGTAGTCAAGAAGGCATACGGCATGCTTGCCATCATCGGCCGGGGCATTGAGTATAAGAATTGGCAAGTCATGTTGCAGCTGTATAGAACCCTAGTTAGGCCACACTTGGAGTATAGTGTTCAATTCTAGTCGCCACACTTCCAGAAGGATGTGGAGGCTTTAGAGAGGGTGCAGAAGAGGTTTACCAGGATGTTGCCTGGCATGGAGGGCATTAGCTATGAGGAGCGGTTAAATAAATTCGGTTTGTTCTCACTGGAACGACAGAGGTTGAGGGGCGATCTGATAGAGGTCTACAAAATTATGAGGGGCATAGACAGAGTGGATAGTGAGAGGCTTTTCCCCAGGGTAGAGGGGTCAATTACTAGGGGGCATAGGTTTAAGGTGCGAGGGGCAAGGAGATGGGCGAGGGAAGTTTTTTTACACAGAGGGTAGTGGGTGCCTGGAACTCGCTGCCGGAGGAGGTGGTGGAAGCAGGGACGATAGTGACATTTAAGGGGCATCTTGACAAATACATGAAGAGGATGGGAATAGAGGGATACGGACCCCGGACGTGTAGAAAATTTTAGTTCAGACGGGCAGCATGGTCGGCACATGGTCGGAGGGCCGAAGGGCCTGTTTCTGTGCTACATTGTCCTTTGTTCTCAACCTCCTGCCCAGACCTTGAACTTCTGTTGAGCAGACGTGTTGATCCAAGACGTGCTTTTGGAACTGAAGTTTGGTTTGTGACTCCGCCAAATCATCTCTGTCCATTTCCGAATAATGTTTATCTAAACTCCAATGATTGTGTTTGGCAAAGCCTTTACTTTCAATGGCGGAGATGGGGCGGGGTGGTGGTGGTTGGGGGGGGGGGAGAAGAGATTCGCGCCGGATGAAATGGGAATTGTTATGTTTTCATTGTGGGAAAATGTACAAACTCTGCAATGAGAGACAGAGCAAAACCACAGAGTCTCCGGACATTTCCACGGCGTCTCCATTAAACAATCAGTGGTCATCCCCTGGAACATAACCAGCAACGATGCCCAGTACAAAACACACTCTGATATCACCCAGCTTCCTCAATATGCTAACACAAACTGTCATTTTTGATCTCAGCTTTCAACAGAGACTCTCACTGTTGCTTCAGGCCAATATACGTCATCCGAGATTGTACAACATCAACAGCGCCTATACTTCCTCAGGAAACTAAGGAAATTCGGCATGTCCACATTAACCCTTACCAACTTTTACAGATGCACCATAGAAAGCATCCTATCTGGCTGCATCACAGCCTGGTATGGCAACTGCTCGGCCCAGGACCGCAAGGAACTTCAGAGAGTCGTGAACCATCCTCCCATCCATTGACTCCATCTACACCTCCCGCTGCCTGGGGAAAGTGGGCAGCATAATCAGGGATCCCTCCCACCCGGCTTACTCACTCTTCCAACTTCTTCCATCGGGCAGGAGGTACAGAAGTCTGAGAACACGCACAAACAGACTCAAAAACAGCTTCTTCCCCGCTGTTGCAATAAACAATAAACAAATAAACAGGAAGTTGCTCCATCAGGCCAGCTGTCACTGGCAGCAGGGATACACTGGGGCTGACACTGGCAGCAGGGATACACTGGGGCTGACACTGGCAGCAGGGATACACTGGGGCTGACACTGGCAGCAGGGGATACACTGGGGCTGTCACTGGCAGCAGGGACACACTGGGGCTGTCACTGGCAGCAGGGATACACTGGGGCTGACACTGGCAGCAGGGATACACTGGGGCTGACACTGGCAGCAGGGGATACACTGGGGCTGACACTGGCAGCAGGGATACACTGGGGCTGACACTGGCAGCAGGGATACACTGGGGCTGACACTGGCAGCAGGGGATACACTGGGGCTGACACTGGCAGCAGGGGATACACTGGGGCTGACACTGGCAGCAGGGGATACACTGGGGCTGACACTGGCAGCAGGGACACACTGGGGCTGACACTGGCAGCAGGGATACACTGGGGCTGACACTGGCAGCAGGGACACACTGGGGCTGACACTGGCAGCAGGGATACACTGGGGCTGTCACTGGCAGCAGGGATACACTGGGGCTGACACTGGCAGCAGGGGATACACTGGGGCTGACACTGGCAGCAGGGATACACTGGGGCTGACACTGGCAGCAGGGATACACTGGGGCTGACACTGGCAGCAGGGATACACTGGGGCTGACACTGGCAGCAGGGGATACACTGGGGCTGACACTGGCAGCAGGGATACACTGGGGCTGACACTGGCAGCAGGGGATACACTGGGGCTGACACTGGCAGCAGGGGATACACTGGGGCTGACACTGGCAGCAGGGATACACTGGGGCTGACACTGGCAGCAGGGGATACACTGGGGCTGACACTGGCAGCAGGGATACACTGGGGCTGACGCTGGCAGCAGGGGATACACTGGGGCTGACACTGGCAGCAGGGATACACTGGGGCTGACACTGGCAGCAGGGGATACACTGGGGCTGACACTGGCAGCAGGGATACACTGGGGCTGACACTGGCAGCAGGGATACACTGGGGCTGTCACTGGCAGCAGGGGATACACTGGGGCTGTCACTGGCAGCAGGGGATACACTGGGGCTGACACTGGCAGCAGGGGACACACTGGGGCTGACACTGGCAGCAGGGATACACTGGGGCTGACACTGGCAGCAGGGGATACACTGGGGCTGACACTGGCAGCAGGGACACACTGGGGCTGTCACTGGCAGCAGGGATACACTGGGGCTGACACTGGCAGCAAGGGATACACTGGGGCTGACACTGGCAGCAGGGATACACTGGGGCTGACACTGGCAGCAGGGGATACACTGGGGCTGACACTGGCAGCAGGGACACACTGGGGCTGACACTGGCAGCAGGGGATACACTGGGGCAAACTGGGGCAAACAGAGGCCCGAGGAAGATTGTCGAGGCCATGCGAGTTCAGAGAGAATATACCAGTTACGAAAACAGACAAATACTCAGCACAGTTCAAATCATTTTACAGCCACCTTTGGAGGACAGTCACTATTTATAATGAAATGAAAAAATGAAATGAAAATTCACAGGCAGGCTTCAATTGAAGTTACTGTGAAAAGCCCCTAGTCGCCACATTCAGGCGCCTGTTCGGGGAGGCTGTTACGGGAATCGAACTGTGCTGCTAGCCTGCCTTGGTCTGCTTTCAAAGCCAGCGATTTAGCCCTGTGCTAATCAGCCTCTGCCTAATGCCAGACACTCGCAGATAAGGTTCCATAACTAGAGCATGATGATGTTTTTAGCAATCGTGGCTGAAGGATGAAATCTGTGATCCCGGGGTTAGAGAGAGAGAGAGGGGGAATCAGCCAGGGTTCCTGCTCCTGATCACTGTCCAGTGATCCCTGGGTTAGAGAGAGAGGGGAATCAGCCAGGGTTCCTGCTCCTGATCACTGTCCAGTGATCCCTGGGTTAGAGAGAGAAGGGGAATCAGCCAGGGTTCCTGCTCCTGATCACTGTCCAGTGATCCCTGGGTTAGAGAGAGAAGGGGAATCAGCCAGGGTTCCTGCTCCTGATCACTGTCCAGTGATCCCTGGGTTAGAGAGAGAGGGGAAATCAGCCAGGGTTCCTGCTCCTGATCACTGTCCAGTGATCCCTGGGTTAGAGAGAGAGGGGTAATCAGCCAGGGTTCCTGATCACTGTCCAGTGATCCCTGGGTTAGAGCGAGAAGGGGAATCAGCCAGGGTTCCTGATCCTGATCACTATCCAGTGATCCCTGGGGTAGGGAGAGAGAGGGGAAATCAGCCAGGGTTCCTGCTCCTGATCACTGCCCAGTGACCCTGGGTTAGAGAGGGGAAATCAGCCAGGGTTCCTGCTCCTGATCACTGCCCAGTGATCCCTTGATTAGAGAGAGGGGGAATCAGCCAGGGTTCCTGATCCTGATCACTGTCCAGTGATCCCTTGATTAGAGAGAGGGGGAATCAGCCAGGGTTCCTGATCCTGATCACTGTCCAGTGGTCCCTGGGTTAGAGAGAGAAGGGGAATCAGCCAGAGTTCCTGGTCCTGATCACTGTCCAGTGATCCCTGGGTTAGAGAGAGAGGGGAAATCAGCCAGGGTTCCTGCTCCTGATCACTGTCCAGTGATCCCTGGGTTAGAGAGAGAGAGAGAGAGAGAGAGAGGGGAAATCAGCCAGGGTTCCTGATCACTGTCCAGTGACCCTGGGTTAGAGAGAGAGAGGGGAAATCAGCCAGGTTTCCTGATGCTGATCACTGTCCAGAGATCCTGGTTGGAAGGAGAGTGTGTTGAGACACAGCGGAATGATCTCAGGAATCTCGGAGGAGCTGGTTGTTGGGGAATGGCAACTTACTGATTGTGAGATGTGTGCTGGGAATTGTGAGAATGTTTTCCTTCTCCTCTGGCACCAGACAATTAGCTGTGCCCATTGATATTACTGCCCACCCACCAATTATCCCATCCCTGCCCATCCTCCCTGCCAGGCTACATGGCACCTACCCTCCCCGCTCGCCTGGAGTAGTGTGGGAACACTGAGAATTCGCAAAGCCGATCAGTAGAACAGGAATGGAGGAGGCCATTACCCCTCAATGCTGAATGGAGGAGGCCATTACCCCTCAATGCTGAATGGAGGAGGCCATTACCCCTCAATGCTGAATGGAGGAGGCCATTACCCCTCAATGCTGAATGGCAGAGGCCATTACCCCTCAATGCCGAATGGCAGAGGCCATTACCCCTCAATGCTGAATGGCAGAGGCCATTACCCATCAATCCTGAATGGAGGAGGCCATTACCCCTCAATGCTGAATGGCAGAGGCCATTACCCCTCAACGCTGAATGGAGGAGGCCATTACCCCTCAACGCTGAATGGAGGAGGCCATTACCCCTCAACGCTGAATGGAGGAGGCCATTACCCCTCAACGCTGAATGGAGGAGGCCATTACCCCTCAACGCTGAATGGAGGAGGCCATTACCCCTCAACGCTGAATGGAGGAGGCCATTACCCCTCAACGCTGAATGGAGGAGGCCATTACCCCTCAACGCTGAATGGAGGAGGCCATTACCCCTCAACGCTGAATGGAGGAGGCCATTACCCCTCAACGCTGAATGGAGGAGGCCATTACCCCTCAACGCTGAATGGAGGAGGCCATTACCCCTCAACGCTGAATGGAGGAGGCCATTACCCCTCAATGCTGAATGGAGGAGGCCATTACCCCTCAATGCTGAATGGAGGAGGCCATTACCCCTCAATGCTGAATGGAGGAGGCCATTACCCCTCAATGCTGAATGGAGGAGGCCATTACCCCTCAATGCTGAATGGAGGAGGCCATTACCCCTCAATGCTGAATGGAGGAGGCCATTACCCCTCAATGCTGAATGGAAGAGGCCATTATCCCTCAATGCTGAATGGAGGAGGCCATTACCCCTCAATGCTGAATGGAGGAGGCCATTACCCCTCAATGCTGTTCAGTAATCCAGCACGGACGCAGTTAATCTATGATTTAGCTCTAGTGGCAGCAGATTCATTGTTTTGAATCTGACACAAAGAATCTGAAATTTCAAATAATTAATTGAGCTCTGTCTGATTGTGGCTGTCCGGAATTGTTCACATTGCTCTGGGTGGGGTCTAATCAGAGTGTTGTGGACAAGGAGCATAATCTCGGCTCGCTATCTCACAGCCCTCTGATCAGCTGTGACTGACAATTTCATTTCAATGTCCGTGTGGAGTTTGCACATTCTCCCCGTGTCTGCGTGGGTCTCACCCCCACAACCCAAAGATGTGCCGAGTAGGTGGATTGGCCACGCTAAATTGCCCCTTAATTGGAAAAAATTAATTGGGTACTCTAATATTTTTTTAAAAATCAATGTCACAATGCAGTAACCACGGTAACTCGCCCCTATTACCAGCAGTGTGAAAATAGCCAGTGCAGGTTCAAAGTTAAATATCAACAAGACTTCAGGGAACACACCCCAAATAGTCTCCGAATAAGCCACCAAATCCAGTTTGTCCACTTGGGAGCTCGTACACTTGCCGGCCAAGCGGAGGATTCCGCCGACGGAGAATGCCGCTGACGGACTCGGGGTGTGCAGCGCTCTCTCAGCACAGCACCGAGTGTGCTCCTGGACAAGTGGCACGAGAATCTGTGACTTCCTGATGCAGAAGTGAGAGGGCTTCCGACTGAACCACGGCTAATACCAACACACACACAGGCAGGCATGGCTAATAACAACACACACACAGGCAGGCATGGCTAATACCAACACACACACAGACAGGCATGGCTAATACCAACACACACACAGGCAGGCATGGCTAATACCAACACACACAGAGGCAGGCATGGCTAATACCAACACACATACAGACAGGGTAATACCAACACACACACAGGCAGGCATGGCCAATACCAACACACAGACAGACAGGCATGGCTAATACCAACACAGACACAGACAGGCATGGCTAATACCAACACAGACAGACAGGGTAATACCAACACACACACAGGCAGGCATGGCTAATACCAACACAGACAGACAGGGTAATACCAACACACACACAGACAGGCATGGCTAATACCAACACACACACAGGCAGGCATGGCTAATACCAACACACACACAGGCAGGCATGGCTAATACCAACACAGACAGACAGGGTAATACCAACACACACACAGACAGGCATGGCTAATACCAACACACACACACAGACAGGCATGGCTAATACCAACACACACACAGGCAGGCATGGCTAATACCAACACACACACACACAGACAGGCATGGCTAATACCAACACACACACAGGCAGGCATGGCTAATACCAACACACACACAGACAGGCATGGCTAATACCAACACACACACAGGCAGGCATGGCTAATACCAACACACACACAGGCAGGCATGGCTAATACCAACACACACACAGGCAGGCATGGCTAATACCAACACAGACAGGCAGGCATGGCTAATACCAACACACACACACACAGACAGGCATGGCTAATACCAACACACACACAGGCAGGCATGGCTAATACCAACACACACACAGACAGGCATGGCTAATACCAACACACACACAGACAGGCATGGCTAATACCAACACACACACAGGCAGGCATGGCTAATACCAACACACACACAGGCAGGCATGGCTAATACCAACACAGACAGGCAGGCATGGCTAATACCAACACACACACAGGCAGGCATGGCTAATACCAACACACACACAGGCAGGCATGGCTAATACCAACACACACACAGACAGGCATGGCTAATACCAACACACACACAGGCAGGCATGGCTAATACCAACACAGACAGACAGGGTAATACCAACACACACACAGACAGGCATGGCTAATACCAACACACACACAGACAGGCATGGCTAATACCAACACACACACAGACAGGCATGGCTAATACCAACACACACACAGGCAGGCATGGCTAATACCAACACACACACAGGCAGGCATGGCTAATACCAACACACACACAGACAGGCATGGCTAATACCAACACACACACAGACAGGCATGGCTAATACCAACACACACACAGACAGGCATGGCTAATACCAACACACACACAGGCAGGCATGGCTAATACCAACACACACACAGGCAGGCATGGCTAATACCAACACAGACAGACAGGGTAATACCAACACACACACAGACAGGCATGGCTAATACCAACACACACACAGACAGGCATGGCTAATACCAACACACACACAGACAGGCATGGCTAATACCAACACACACACAGGCAGGCATGGCTAATACCAACACACACAGAGGCAGGCATGGCTAATACCAACACACACAGACAGGCATGGCTAATACCAACACACACACAGACAGGCATGGCTAATACCAACACACACACAGGCAGGCATGGCTAATACCAACACACACACAGGCAGGCATGGCTAATACCAACACACACACAGGCAGGCATGGCTAATACCGACACACACACAGACAGGCATGGCTAATACCAACACACACACAGACAGGCTAATACCAACACACACACAGACAGGCATGGCTAATACCGACACACACACAGACAGGCATGGCTAATACCAACACACACACAGACAGGCATGGCTAATACCAACACACACACAGGCAGGCATGGCTAATACCAACACACACACAGGCAGGCATGGCTAATACCAACACACATACAGACAGGGTAATACCAACACACACACAGACAGGCATGGCTAATACCAACACACACACAGACAGGCATGGCTAATACCAACACACATACAGACAGGGTAATACCAACACACACACAGGCAGGCATGGCTAATACCAACACACACACAGGCAGGCATGGCTAATACCAACACACATACAGACAGGGTAATACCAACACACACACAGGCAGGCATGGCTAATAACAACACACATACAGACAGGGTAATACCAACACACACACAGGCAGGCATGGCTAATAACAACACACATACAGACAGGGTAATACCAACACACACACAGGCAGGCATGGCTAATAACAACACAGACAGACAGACAGGCCAATACCGACACACAGACAGACTGATACCGACACACAGACAGACTGATACCGACACACAGACAGGCTGATACCGACACAGACAGACTGATACCGACACACAGACAGGCTGATACCGACACAGACAGACTGATACCGACACACAGACAGACTGATACCGACACACAGACAGGCTGATACCGACACACAGACAGGCTGATACCGACACACAGACAGGCTGATACCGACACACAGACAGGCTGATACCGACACACAGACAGGCTGATACCGACACACAGACAGACTGATACCGACACACAGACAGACTGATACCGACACACAGACAGACTGATACCGACACACAGACAGGCTGATACCGACACACAGACAGACTGATACCGACACAGGCAGACACACAGACAGACTGATACCGACACACAGACACGCAGACAGGCTGATACCGACACAGACAGACTGATACCGACACACAGACAGACTGATACCGACACACAGACAGACTGATACCGACACACAGACAGACTGATACCGACACACAGACAGACTGATACCGACACACAGACAGACTGATACCGACACACAGACAGACTGATACCGACACACAGACAGGCTGATACCGACACACAGACAGACTGATACCGACACACAGACAGGCTGATACCGACACACAGACAGACTGATACCGACACACAGACAGGCTGATACCGACACACAGACAGGCTGATACCGACACACAGACAGACTGATACCGACACACAGACAGGCTGATACCGACACACAGACAGACTGATACCGACACACAGACAGGCTGATACCGACACACAGACAGGCTGATACCGACACACAGACAGACTGATACCGACACACAGACAGACTGATACCGACACACAGACAGGCTGATACCGACACACAGACAGACTGATACCGACACACAGACAGGCTGATACCGACACACAGACAGACTGATACCGACACACAGACAGGCTGATACCGACACACAGACAGACTGATACCGACACAGGCAGACACACAGACAGACTGATACCGACACACAGACAGACTGATACCGACACACAGACAGACTGATACCGACACACAGACAGACTGATACCGACACACAGACAGACAGACAGGCTAATACCAACAGTCCAGACGGACAAAGAACAAAGAAACGTACAGCACAGGAACAGGCCCTTCGGCCCTCCAAGCCCGTGTCGACCATGCTGCCCGTCTAAACTAAAATCTTCTACACTTCCGGGGTCCGTATCCCTCTATTCCCATCCTATTCATGTATTTGTCAAGATGCCCCTTAAACACCGACAGACAGACACTCTGAAAGCAACAGACTCATCCATGCCCCACACAGTTTGTTTATTTCATCTACAAGACATGAGCATCGCTGGTTAGGTCACCATGCCCACCCCAAACTGCCCTAGAGAAGGTGGGGGTGAGCTGCCTTCTTGAGCCGCTGCAGTCCATTTGGTGTAGGTACACCCACTGTGCTGTTAGGGAGGGAGTTCCAGGATGTTGCCCCAGTGACAGTGAAGGAACGGCCGATATATTTCCCAGTCAGGTTGGTGAGTGACTTGGAGGGGAACCTCCAGGTGGAGGGGTTCCCAGGTATCTGCTGCTCTTGTCCTTCTAGTTGGACCAGTCGCGTCCGAAGCACCTCCAGAGCTCGATGATGTCCGTTCAAATCAATGGGTACAGGACACCGTGCCTCTTCGACTCCGGGAGCACCGAGAGCTTCGTACATCCTGACCTGGTAAGACGCTGTTCGCTCCCTACCTTCCCTCCACGGCAAACTATCTCCCTCACCTCGGGCTCGCATTCGGTCCAAATACAAGGGCGCACCGTCGCGACCCTAACGATTCAGGGCGCCAGCTACTCTAATTTCCAGCTGTACGTACTCCCCGACCTCTGCGCCCCACTGTTTCTCAGGCTCGACTTTCAATGCAACCTCAAGAGCCTCACACTCAGCTTCGGCGGACCCCTACCTCCTCTCACGATATGCAGCTTAGCGACTCTAAAAATCGACCCCCTCCACTCTTCGCTAACCTAACGGCTAACTGTCAACCAGTAGCCACTCACAGCAGGCGGTACAGCCTGCAGGATAGAGTATTCATCAGAGCCGAAGTCCAGCGGCTCCGACGTGAGGGAGTCATAGAGGCCAGTAACATTCCCTGGAGAAAAAGGTGGTGGTCGGGGAAAAGTTCCGGATGGTGGTTGATTACAGCCAAACCATTAACCGGTTTAAGCACCTCGATGCGTACCCCTCCCCCGAATTGCAGACATGGTCAACCAGATCGCCCAGTACCGCATAATCTCCACGGTGGATCTGAAGTCTGCATACCACCAGCTCCCAATCCGCCCGGAGGACCGCCACTACACGGCGTTCGAGGCAGACGGCTGCCTCTTCCATTTCCTCCGGGTCCCCTTTGGCATCACGAATGGGGTCTCGGTGTTCCAACGAGCAATGGACCGAATGGTGGACCAGTACGGGCTGCGGGCCACGTTTCCGTACTTGGACAATGTCACCATCTGCGGCTATAACCAGCAGGACCACGACGCCAACCTCCACCGATTTCTCCAAACCGCCCAGAAACTCAATCTCACCTACAATAAGGAGAAATGCGTTTTCCGCACTACCAGACTAGCCATCCTCGGCTATGTCGTGGAAAACGGAGTCCTGGGCCCCGACCCGGACCGCATTCTTACAACTCCCTCTCCCTATTTGTCCCAGGGCCCTCAAGAGGTGCCTGGGATTCTTCTCTTATTACGCCCAGTGGGTCCCCCAGTATGCGGACATAGCCCGCCCACTATTTAAGACCACACTCTTCCCCTGTCAGCTGAGGCCCGCCAGGCCTTCAACTGCATCAAGGAGGACATCGCCAAAGCCGCCATGTGGGCGGTGGATGAATCCGACCCCTTTCAGTTGGAGAGCGACGCCTCAGAGGTCACTCTCGCCGCCACTCTGAATCAGGCAGGGAGACCAGTCGCCTTCTTCTCCCGAACCCTCTCCGCTTCAGAGCTTCGACATTCCTCAGTCGAAAAGGAAGCCCAAGCCATTGTGGAAGCCGTACGGCACTGGAGGCACTACCTCGCAGGTAGGAGGTTTACCCTCATCACCGACCAAAGATCGGTTGCCTTCATGTTTGACAACTCGCAAAGGGGCAAAATACAAAACGATAAAATCTTGAGGTGGAGGATCGAACTCTCCACCCAGAATCATGACATTATATATCGACCGGGGAAGCTCAACGAGCCCACAGATGCCCTGTCCCGCGGCACATGCGCCAGCGCGCAAGACGACCGATTAAAGGCTATCCACAATGACCTCTGCCACCCGGGGGTCACCCGGCTCGCCCACTACATCAAAGCCCGAAATCTGCCTTTCTCCACCGAGGAGGTAAAAGCGGTCACCAGGGATTGCCCGATCTGCGCGGAGTGCAAACCGCACTTCTATAGACCAGACAAGGCCCACCTGGTAAAGGCTTCCCGGCCCTTTGAACGCCTGAGCATCGATTTCAAAGGGCCACTCCCCTCAACCAATCGAAATGTGTACTTCCTCAACGTCATCGATGAATTCTCCCGCTTCCCCTATGCTATCCCGTGCCCCGATATGACCTCCCACACAGTCATTAGGGCCCTGCACAGTGTCTTCACCCTGTTCGGTTTCCCCAGCTACGTACACAGCGACCGGGGTTCGTCCTTTATGAGCGACGAGCTGCGTCAGTACCTGCTCGACAAGGGCATTGCCTCGAGCAGGACTACCAGCTACAACCCCAGGGGGAACGGGCAGGTGGAGAGGGAGAATGCGATGGTCTGGAAGACCGTCCTACTGACCCTCCGGTCCAGGAATCTCCCGCCCTCCCACTGGCAGGAGGTCCTCCCCGACGCGCTCCATGCTATTAGGTCCCTCCTGTGCACAGCCACTAATCAGACCCCTCACGAGCGATTATTTGTTTTCCCTAGGGGCACTACCACGGGGGCTTCTCTCCCATCTTGGTTGAGGACACCGGGCTCGGTTCTCCTCCGGAAGCACGTCCGGACACACAATACGGACCCACTAGTAGAGAGGGTACTACTGCTTCACTCGAACCCACACTACGCCTTTATTGAATACCCCGACGGCCGTCAGGACACCGTTTCCCTCCGGGACCTGGCGCCTGCAGGATCCACCACAACCACCACCACCGCCGAGGTACCCCTCACACTAAACCCCACCCGACCCCCCCATGCCCTGCGCCACCTTCGCCCGTCGCACCGATCAGGAACGGTGCTCGGACCTAAACACCCCCGGAGTCCACCCTCATATCCACACCGACCGTCACCACCCAGCCACCTGAAGAGGCTGCAACCCCGGTGCTCCGCCGATCCCAAAGGACGACTCGGCCACCGGACCGGCTCAACGTATAGACCCGTCACCCCCGCCGGACTTGATTTTTTTTTTACAGGGGGTGAATGTGGTGAATGTACTTCATGTAATTCACACTGTATAGTATTAAATAGAAATAGAGAAATACAGCACAGAACAGGCCCTTCAGCCCACGATGTTGTGCCGAACTTTTGTCCTAGGTTAATCACAGAATTTTGGACACAAAAGGCAATTTATCATGGCCAATCCACCCAACCTGCACATCTTTGGACTGTGGGAGGAAACCGGAGCACCCGGAGGAAACCCACGCACACACGGGGAGGATGTGCAGACTCCGCACAGACAGTGACCCAGCCGGGAATCGAACCTGGGACCCTGGAGCTGTGAAACAATTGTGCTACCCACAATGCTACTGTGCCACCCTAAAGAAGAAATTAATCTACACTCCATTATTCTACCATAATCCATGTACCTATCCAATAGCCGCTTGAAGGTCCCTAACGTTTCCGACTCAACTACTTCCACAGGAAGTGCATTCCATGCCCCCACTACTCTCTGGGTAAAGAACCTACCTCTGACATCCCCCCTATATCTTTAATCTTTATATCTTTATACCATTTACCTTAAATTTATGTCCCCTTGTAATGGTTTGTTCCACCCGGGGAAAGGTCTCTCACTGTCTACTCTATCTATTCCCCTGATCATCTTATAAACCTCTATCAAGTCGCCCCTCATCCTTCTCCGTTCTAATGAGAAAAGGCCTAGCACCCTCAACCTTTCCTCGTAAGACCTACTCTCCATTCCAGGCAACATCCTGGTAAATCTCCTTTGCACCTTTTCCAAAGCTTCCACATCCTTCCTAAAATGAGGAGACCAGAACTGCACACAGTACTCCAAATGTGGCCTGACCAACGTTTTGTACAGCTGCATCATCACCTCACGGCTCTTAAATTCAATCCCTCTGCTAATGAACGCTAGCACACCATTCACAGCTCTATTCGCTTGAGTGGCAACTTTCAAAGATCTATGAACATAGACCCCAAGATCTCTCTGCTCCTCCACATTGCCAAGAACCCTACCGTTAACCCTGTATTCCGCATTCATATTTGTCCTTCCAAAATGGACAACCTCACACTTGTCAGGGTTAAACTCCATCTGCCACTTCTCAGCCCAGCTCTGCATCCTATCTATGTCGCTTTGAATCCGACAACAGCCCTCCTCACTATCCAGAAGTCCACCAATCTTCGTATCATCTGCAAATTTACTGACCCACCCTTCAACTCCCTCATCCAAGTCGTTAATGAAAATCACAAACAGCAGAGGACCCAGAACTGAGCCCTATGGTACACCACTGATAACTAGGCTCCAGGCTGAATATTTGCCATCCACCACCACTCTCTTTCTTCTATCGGTTAGCCAGTTCGTTATCCAACTGGCCAAATTTCCCACTATCCCATGCCTCCTTACTTTCTGCATAAGACTACCATGGGGAACCTTATCAAATGCCTTACTAAAATCCATGTACACTACATCCACTGCTTTACCTTCATCCACATGCTTAGTCACCTCCTCAAAGAAGTCAATAAGACTTGTAAGGCAAGACCTACCCCTCACAAATCCGTGCTGACTATCCCTAATCAAGCAGTGTCTTTCCAGAAAGCTCAGAAATCCTATCCCTCAGTACTCTTTCCATTACTTTGCCTACCACCGAAGTAAGACTAACTGGCCTGTAATTCCCAGGGTTATCCCTATTCCCTTTTTTGAACAGGGGCACGACATTCGCCACTCTCCAATCCTCTGGTACCACCCCTGTTGACAGCGAGGACGAAAAGATAATTGCCAACGGCTCTTCAATTTCATTTCTTGCTTCCCATAGAATCCTTCGATATATCCCGTCAGGCCCGGAGGACTTGTCCATCCTCAAGTTTTTCAAAACACGCAACACATCTTCCTTCCTAACAAGTATCTCCTCGAGCTTACCAGTCTGTTTCACACTGTCCTCGCCAACAATATGGCCCCTCTCGTTTGTAAATACTGAAGAAAAATACTTGTTCAAGACCTCTCCTATCTCTTCAGACTCAATACACAATCTCCCGCTACTGTCCTTGATCAGACCTACCCTCGCTCTAGTCATTCTCATATTTCTCACATATGTGTATAAAGCCGGGGTTTTCCTTGATCCTACCCGCCAAAGATTTTTCATGCCCTCTCTTAGCTCTCCTAATCCCTTTCTTCAGTTCCCTCCTGGCTATCTTGTATCCCTCCAGTGCCCTGTCTGAACCTTGTTTCCTCAGCCTTACATAAGTCTCCTTCTTCCTCTTAACAAGACATTCAACCTCTCTTGTCAACCATGGTTCCCTCATTCGACCATCTCTTCCCTGCCTGACAGGGACATACATATCAAAGACACATAGTATCTGTTCCTTGAATAAGTTCCACATTTCACTTGTTTCCTTCCCTGACAGCCTATGTTCCCAACTTATGCACTTCAATTCTTGTCTGACAGAATCGTATTTACCCTTCCCCAAATTCTAAACCTTGCCCTGTTGCACGCACCTATCCCTCTCCATTACTAAAGTGAAAGTCACAGAATTGTGGTCACTATCTCCAAAATGCTCCCCCACTAACAAATCTATCACTTGCCCTGGTTCATTACCAAGTACCAAATCCAATATGGCCTCCCCTCTGGTCGGACAATCTACATACTGTATTAGAAAAGCTTCCTGGACACACTGCACAAACACCACCCCATCCAAACTATTTGATCTAAAGAGTTTCCACTCAATGTTTGGGAAGTTGAAGTCACCCATGACTACTACCCTGTGACTTCTGCACCTTTCCAAAATCTGTTTCCCAATCTGTTCCTCCACATCTCTGCTGCTATTGGGGGGCCTATAGAAAACTCCCAATAAGGTGACTGCTCCTTTCCTATTTCTGACTTCAACTCATATTACCTCAGTAGGCAGATCCCCCTCGAACTGCCTTTCTGCAGCTGTTATACTATCTCTAATTAACAATGCCACCCACCCCCCCCCCCCAACCTCTTTTACCATCCTCCCTAATCTTGTTGAAACATCTATAACCATATAACCAGGGACCTCCAGCAACCATTTCTGTCCCTCTTCTATCCAAGTTTCCGTGATGGCCACCACATCGTAGTCCCAAGTACCGATCCATGCCTTAAGTTCACCCACCTTATTCCTGATGCTTCTTGCATTGAAGTATACACATTTCAACCCATCTCCTTGCCTCTCCTTTGTCAGTGTTACCTTCCCCACTGCATCACTACGTGCTTTGGCGTCCTGACTATCGTCTACCTTAGTTGCTGGACTACAGATCCGGTTCCCATACCCCTGCCAAATTAGTTTAAACCCTCCCGAAGAGTACTAGAAAACCTCCCTCCCAGGATATTGGTGCCCCTCTGGTTCAGATGCAACCCTTCCTGCTTGTACAGGTCCCACCTTCCCCAGAATGCGCTCCAATTATCCAAATTTCTGAAGCCCTCCCTCCTACACCATTCCTGCAGCCACGTGTTCAACTGCACTCTCTCCCTATTCCTAGCCTCGCTATCACGTGGCACCGGCAACAAACCAGAGATGACAACTCTGTCTGTCCTGGCTTTTAACTTCCAGCCTAACTCCCTAAACTTGTTTATTACCTCCACACCCTTTTTCCTACCTACATCGTTGGTACCAATGTGCACCACGACTTCTGGCTGCTCACCCTCCCCCTTAAGGATCCTGAAGACACGATCCGAGACATCCCTGGCCCTGGCACCCGGGAGGCAACATACCTTTCAGGAGTCTCGCTCGCGACCACAGAATCTCCTATCTATTCCCCTAACCATTGAATCTCCTATTACTATTGCTTTTCTATGCTCCCCCCTTCCCTTCTGAGCCCCTGAGCCAGACTCAGTGCCAGAGACCTGGCCGCTGGGGCCTTCCCCCGGTAGGTCATCCCCCCCAACAGCATCCAAAACGGTATACTTGTTTTGAAGGGGAACGGCCACGAGTGATCCCTGCACTGTCTGCCTGTTAGTTTCTTTTCCCTGACTGTAACCCAGCTACTTTTGTCCAGTACCTTGGGTGTGGCTACCTCCCTGTAACTCTTCTCGATAACCCCCTCTGCCTCCCGGATGATCCGAAGTTCATCCAGCTCCAGTACCTTAACACGGTCTCTGAGGAGCTGGAGTTGGGTGCACTTCCCGCAGGTATAGTCAGCGGGGACACCAGTGGTATCCCTCACCACCAAATCCTACAGGAGGAGCATGCAACTGCCCTAGCCTCCATCCCCTCTTACTTTACTGAATTAGCTACCCCGTAGACCAACTGGACCTCCGCCCTCCGACTCTGCTTCCAGTCAGCTGCACTCTAAACTCCTGGCTCCCTTCACGCTCTTTGATAAATATAGGAAATGAAATGTAAGGAGCACCTTACTCCCTCCTCACCTAACTCCCTCAGTCACCAAACTCTCACTGTAGCACTCAAATGCACCAAGTTCAGCACTCCCTCAGTCACCAAACTCTCACTATAGCACTCAAATGCAACCAGTTCACCACTCCCTCAGTCACCAAACTCTCACTGTAGCACTCAAATGCAACCAGTTCACCACTCCAGTGCAAACAAAGTCTGCACTGTAACTAGCTCCTATTTATACTGTGGCTCTAGCCTCTGAAAACTGGCCTAATCCAATTAACTAATTAACAAGCTCCAGCTGCAAGTACCTACAAGTAGAACCTTGTTTAAAGCTGATTCAAAATTCACCTTCTTATAGACCAAACAGCAACTTTTAAGTTAATTAACTAAATAAAAGAAATACTAGACTTTAAATAAAAAATGAACCCTTATACTCCCTCAGTCACCAAACTCTCACTGTAGCACTCAAATGCAACAAGCTCAGCACTCCAGTGCAAACAAAACAATTGTGTCCTTGTGGGCTCTGTATAAGAGCCGTTGCCCGGCTCTGCCCACAGGGGGAGATGAGAAGCTTGTACAGAGCGCCACCCTCGACTCCGCCCATGGCCCCTCCCATTATCAGAAGTATAAAGTGCTGCAGCCTTGCGAGCCTGCCCTCAGTTCTTCTGGTCGCAGGCAGGCTCAGTTGTAAGTCTATTAAAACCACAGTTTACTTCCAATCATGCCTCGAGTAAATTGATGGTCACATCACATAACCAGCCGCCCACACACAGCAGCCATACCCAGCCCCACACAAAGCAGCCCCACACACAGCAGCCATACCCAGCCCCACACACAGCAGCCATACCCAGCCCCACACACAGCAGCCATACCCAGCCACACACACAGCCCCACACACAGCAGCCATACCCAGCCCCACACACAGCCCCACACACAGCAGCCCCACACACAGCCCCACACACAGCAGCCATACCCAGCCCCACACACAGCAGCCCCACACACAGCAGCCATACCCAGCCCCACACACAGCAGCCATACCCAGCCCCACACACAGCCCCACACACAGCCCCACACAGCAGCCATACCCAGCCCCACACACAGCCCCACACACAGCAGCCATACCCAGCCCCACACACCACAGCCCCACACACAGCAGCCCCACACACAGCCCCACACACAGCAGCCATACCCAGCCCCACACACAGCCCCACACACAGCAGCCCCACACACAGCAGCCCCACACACAGCAGCCATACCCAGCCCCACACGCAGCCCCACACACAGCAGCCCCACACACAGCAGCCCCACACACAGCAGCCCCACACACAGCCCCACACACAGCCCCACACACAGCAGCCATACCCAGCCCCACACACAGCCACACACACAGCAGCCATTCCCAGCCCCACACACAGCCCCACACACAGCCCCACACACAGCCCCACACACAGCAGCCATACCCAGCCCCACACACAGCCACACACACAGCAGCCATACCCAGCCCCACACACAGCAGCCATTCCCAGCCACACACACAGCAGCCATTCCCAGCCCCACACACAGCCCCACACACAGCCCCACACACAGCAGCCATACCCAGCCCCACACACAGCCCCACACACAGCAGCCATACCCAGCCCCACACACAGCCCCACACACAGCCCCACACACAGCAGCCATACCCAGCCCCACACCACACCATACCCAGCCCCACACACAGCCCACACACAGCCCACACACAGCCCCACACACAGCCCCACACACAGCCCCACACACAGCCCCACACACAGCCCCACACACAGCCCCACACACAGCCCCACACACAGCCCCACACACAGCCCCACACACAGCCCCACACACAGCCCCACACACAGCCCCACACACAGCCCCACACACAGCCCCACACACAGCCCCACACACAGCCCCACACACATCAGCCATACCCAGCCCCACACACAGCCCCCACACACAGCAGCCATACACAGCCCCACACACAGCAGCCATACCCAGCCCCACACACAGCAGCCATACCCAGCCCCACACACAGCCCCACACACAGCAGCCATACCCAGCCCCACACACAGCAGCCATACCCAGCCCCACACACAGCCCCACACACAGCAGCCATACCCAGCCCCACACACAGCCGCCCCACACACAGCCCCACACACAGCAGCCATACCCAGCCCCACACACAGCCCCACACACAGCCCCACACACAGCAGCCATACCCAGCCCCCCACACAGCCCCACACACAGCCCCACACACAGCAGCCCCACACACAGCCCCACACACAGCAGCCATACCCAGCCCCACACACAGCCCCACACACAGCAGCCATACCCAGCCCCACACACAGTCCCACACACAGCAGCCCCACACACAGCAGCCGTACCCAGCCCCACACACAGCAGCCATACCCAGCCACACACACAGCCCCACACACAGCCCCACACACAGCAGCCCCACACACAGCCCCACACACAGCAGCCATACCCAGCCCCACACACAGCAGCCCCACACACAGCCCCACACACAGCCCCACACACAGCAGCCATACCCAGCCCCACACACAGCAGCCATTCCCAGCCCCACACACAGCAGCCCCACACACAGCCCCACACACAGCAGCCATACCCAGCCCCACACACAGCCCCACACACACAGCAGCCATACCCAGCCCCACACACAGCAGCCCCACACACAGCAGCCCCACACACAGCAGCCATACCCAGCCCCACACACAGCAGCCATACCCAGCCCCACACACAGCAGCCCCACACACAGCCCCACACACAGCAGCCATACCCAGCCCCACACACAGCCCCACACACAGCAGCCATACCCAGCCCCACACACAGCCCCACACACAGCAGCCATACCCAGCCCCACACACAGCCCCACACACAGCAGCCATACCCAGCCCCACACACAGCAGCCATACCCAGCCCCACACACAGCCCCACACACAGCCCCACACACAGCAGCCATACCCAGCCCCACACACAGCCCCACACCCAGCCCCACACACAGCCCCACACACAGCCCCACACACAGCAGCCATACCCAGCAGCCATACCCAGCCCCACACACAGCAGCCATACCCAGCCCCACACACAGCCCCACACACAGCAGCCATACCCAGCCCCACACACAGCAGCCATACCCAGCCCCACACACAGCCCCACACACAGCAGCCATACCCAGCCCCACACAAAGCAGCCCCACACACAGCCCCACACACAGCAGCCCCACACAGCCCCACACACAGCAGCCATTCCCAGCCCCACACAAAGCAGCCCCACACACAGCCCCACACACAGCAGCCATACCCAGCCCCACACACAGCAGCCATTCCCAGCCCCACACACAGCAGCCATTCCCAGCCCCACACACAGCCACCCCACACACAGCCCCACACACAGCCCCACACACAGCAGCCATTCCCAGCCCCACACACAGCCGCCCCACACACAGCCCCACACACAGCAGCCATTCCCAGCCCCACACACAGCCGCCCCACACACAGCCCCACACACAGCAGCCATACCCCAGCCACCACACAGCCCCACACACAGCCCCACACACAGCCGCCCCACCACAGCCCCACACACAGCAGCCATACCCAGCCCCACACACAGCAGCCATACCCAGCCCCACACACAGCAGCCATACCCAGCCCCACACACAGCAGCCATACCCAGCCCCACACACAGCCCCACACACAGCAGCCATACCCAGCCCCACCACAGCCCCACACACAGCAGCCATACCCAGCCCCACACACAGCAGCCATACAGCCCCCCACACAGCAGCCCATACCCAGCCCCACACACAGCCCCCACACAGCCCCATACCCAGCCCCACACACAGCAGCCATACCCAGCCCCACACACAGCAGCCATACCCAGACCACACACAGCCCCACACAGCAGCCATACCCAGCCCCACACACAGCAGCTACACAGCCCCACACACACAGCCCACACACAGCGCCTACCCCGCCCCACACACAGCAGCCATACCCAGCCCACACACAGCAGCCATTCCCAGCCCCACACACAGCAGCCATACCCAGCCCCACACACAGCCCCACACACAGCAGCCCCACACACAGCAGCCATACCCAGCCCCACACACAGCCCCACACACAGCAGCCATTCCCAGCCCCACACACAGCAGCCCATACCCAGCCCCACACACAGCAGCCATACCCAGCCCCACACACAGCCCCACACACAGCAGCCCCACACACAGCCCCACACACAGCAGCCATACCCAGCCCCACACACAGCAGCCATTCCCATCCCCACACAAAGCAGCCCCCACACACAGCCCCACACACAGCAGCCATACCCATCCCCACACACAGCCCCACACACAGCAGCCATACCCAGCCCCACACACAGCAGCCCACACACAGCAGCCATTCCCAGCCCCACACACAGCCGCCCCACACACAGCCCCACACACAGCCCCACACACAGCAGCCATACCCAGCCCCACACACAGCAGCCATTCCCAGCCCCACACACAGCCGCCCCACACACAGCCCCACACACAGCAGCCATACCCAGCCCCACACACAGCAGCCATTCCCAGCCCCACACACAGCCGCCCCACACACAGCCCCACACACAGCAGCCATACCCAGCCACACACACAGCCCCACACACAGCCCCACACACAGCCGCCCCACACACAGCCCCACACACAGCAGCCATACCCAGCCCCACACACAGCAGCCATACCCAGCCCCACACACAGCCCCACACACAGCCCCACACAGCAGCCATACCCAGCCCCACACACAGCCCACACACAGCAGCCATACCCAGCCCCACACACAGCAGCCATTCCCAGCCCCACACACAGCAGCCATACCCAGCCCCACACACAGCCCCACACACAGCAGCCATACCCAGCCCCACACACAGCCCCACAC
>NC_052167.1:29742109-29770160 GCF_902713615.1 Scyliorhinus canicula
ACACTCAGACACACACACACTCACACTGACATTCACACTCAGACACACACACACACTCATACACACACACTGACACACACACACTCAGATACACACACACACTGACACATACACACGCTCAGAGACACACACACACTCAGACACACACACCCAGACACACACACATGCTCAGACACGCTCAGACACACACACACGCTCAGACACACACACACACACACACACTCAGACACACACACACACACTCAGAAACACACACACCCAGACACACACACACGCTCAGACACACACACAAAGACACACACACACTGACACGCTCACACATGCACACACTGACACACACACACACTCAGACACACACACTGACACGCTCACACACTCAGACACACACACACACAGACACGCACACACTCTGACACGCACACACTGACACACATTGACATGTACTCAGGCACACTGACACACACACACACAGTGAGACACACACACACACACACTGACACACACACACTGACACACACACTCAGACACATACTCAGACACACACACTGACACACACACACTGACACACACACACTGACACACACACACAGACACACACTCAGACACACACACACACACACTGAGACGCACACACACACTGACACACACTCAGACACACACACACTGACACACACACACACACTGACACACACACACTGACACACACACACAGACACACACTCAGACACACACACACACACACTGAGACGCACACACACACTGACACACACTCAGACACACACACTCAGACACACACACACACACACTGAGACGCACACACACACTGACACACACTCAGACACACACACACTGACACACACACACACTGAGACACACACACTGAGACACACACACTGAGACACACACACTGAGACACACACACACTGACACAGACACACACTGAGACACACACTCAGACACACACACACGCTGACACACACTCAGACACACAAACACTCAGACACACACATACTGACACACACACACTCAGACACACACACACACTGACACACACACACACACAGAGACACACACACACTGACACACACTCAGACACACACACACACTGACACACACACACACACAGAGACACACACACACTGACACACACTCAGACACACACATACTGACACACACACACTCAGACACACACACACACTGACACACACTCAGACACACACATACTGACACACACACACTCAGACACACACACACGCTGACACACACTCAGACACACATGCTGACACACACTCAGACACACAAACACTCAGACACACACACTCAGACACACACATACTGACACACACACACTCAGACACACACACAGAGACACACACATACTGACACACACACACTCAGACACACACACACACACACTGAGACACACACACACTCTCACACACACACACACACTCAGACACACACACTCAGACACACACACACTCAGACACACACACCCAGACACACACACATGCTCAGACACGCACAGACACACACACACGCTCAGACACACACACACACTCAGAAACACACACACCCAGACACACACACACACAAAGACACACACACACTGACACGCTCACACATGCACACACTGACACACACACACTCAGACACACACACTGACACGCTCACACACTCAGACACACACACACACACAGACACGCACACACTCTGACACGCACACACTGACACACATTGACATTTACTCAGGCACACTGACACACACACACACAGTGAGACACACACACACACAGACACACACACTGACACACACACACTGACACACACTCAGACACTTACTCAGGCACACACTCAGACACACTGAGACGCACACACACACTGACACACACTCAGACACACACACACTGACACACACACTCAGACACACACACACACTGACACACACACTGAGACACACACACACACACTGACACAGACACACATACACTGACACACACTCAGACACACACACACACACTCAGACACACACTCAGACACACACACGCTGACACACACTCAGACACACAAACACTCAGACACACACACTCAGACACACACATACTGACACACACACACTCAGACACACACACACTGACACACACTCAGACACACACACACTGACACACACTCAGACACACACACAGAGACACACATACACTCAGACACACACATACTGACACACACTCAGACACACACATACTGACACACACACACTCAGACACACACACACACACTGACACACACTCAGACACACACATACTGACACACACACACTCAGACACACACACTGACACACACTCACACACACACACACTGACACACACACACTGAGACACACACACTGACACAGACACACACACACTGACACACACACACTGAGACACACACACTGACACAGACACACACACACGCAGACACACACACACTGACACAGACACACACACACTGACACACACATACTGAGACACACACACACTGACACACACACACTGAGACACACTCAGACACACATGCTGACACACACTCAGACACACACACACGCTGACACACACTCAGACACACACGCTGACACACACTCAGACACACACGCTGACACACACTCAGACACACATGCTGACACACACTCAGACACACAAACACTCAGACACACACACAGAGACACACAAACACTCAGACACACACACAGAGACACACACACACTCAGACACACACATACTGACACACACACACTCAGACACACACACACACTGACACACACACACTGACACACACACACTGAGACACACACACTGACACAGACACACACACACTGACACACACACACTGAGACACACACACACTGACACACACACACTGAGACACACACACACACACACTGACACAGACACACACACACTGACACAGACACACACACACTGACACACATACTGAGACACACACACACACTGACACAGACACACACACACTGACACACACACACTGAGACACACACACACACTGACACACACTCAGACACACATGCTGACACACACTCAGACACACACACACACACACTGACACAGACACACACACACTGACACAGACACACACACACTGACACACACTCAGACACACACTCAGACACACACTCAGACACACAAACACTCAGACACACACACAGACACACACTCTGACACACACACACTCAGACACACACACACTGACACACACACTCAGACACACACACTCAGACACACACACACACTGACACACACTCAGACACACACACAGAGACACACACACACTGACACACACTCAGACACACACACACTCAGACACACACACACTCTGACACACACACTCAGACACACACACTCAGACACACACACTCAGACACACACACAGAGACACACACACACTGACACACACACACTCTGACACACACACTCAGACACACACACTCAGACACACACACTCAGACACACACACAGAGACACACACACACTGACACACACACACTCTGACACACACACGCTCAGACACACACACACTGACACATGCTGACACACACAGACACACAAACACTCAGACACACACACTCAGACACACACACTCAGACACACACTCAGACACACACACAGAGACACACACACACTGACACACACACACTCTGACACACACACGCTCAGACACACACACGCTCAGACACACACACACTGACACATGCTGACACACACAGACACACAAACACTCAGACACACACACTCAGACACACACACTCAGACACACACACAGACACACACACACTGACACACACACACTCTGACACACACACACTCAGACACACACACACTGACACACACACACTGACACACTCAGACACACACACACACTGACACACACTCAGACACACACATACACTGACACACACACGGAGACACACACACTCAGACACACAAGACACTCAGACACACACTGACACACACACTGAGACACACTCACACACTGACACACACACACTCAGACACACAAGACACTCAGACACACACTGACACACACACTGAGACACACTCACACACTGACACACACACACTCAGACACACAAACTGAAGTTTGGAACTCCCTTCTATAAACAGAAAATTATATTCGATCAATTGTTAATTTAAGAACTGATGTTGATAAAGTTTTATTAACTGAAGTGGCTGATCATTACTCTCTCTTGATCAGCAATGTTACTGTCTCGTAATATTACTGAAATAAGAGGATTTTGTAGACATCTAGCTCTCGAATCTGTAAAGTTGTGAGCCTGATGCTGGGTGTATAATGTCCACACTGGAGTTCAGACCTGTCTGCAGAATACTGGCCATTCATCCCCTTTATTGTCCTCCACACAACCAATTTCTTCAAATAGGGATCCCTGAGCTCTGAATCCCCAAATCAGGAGAGGGCGGAATGGGGGAAAGTTTAGCCTGGTCTTCACTTCCCTCTTGGTCCATCCGTTGATATTATTGTCACATTCACAACTGGCTCACTCACAAACTCCAACTAATGGGGTCCTGGGTTTGGGTGACATTGTGTGGGAGTTCCTTGTAGCGACTTTATTAAACGAAGCTGCTCCACCCAGAGAGCTGAATTAAAGTCTGTTTGTACTTTTTCAATCCGTGTGGATCAGTCTTTGCTGACACGTTAGCCTCGGTCGCTGTCAAAATGAAATTCCCAAGCACCCTGACATTTCTCTTTTTGGGTTGGGAGCTACGGAGAGAGGTTGCGGAATGATTTATGCCTCTTGTACCACTGTGAAACAGGACTTTCATTCTCAGTGATTTAAAGTTCACAACTGAGAATTTGGACAATGTTTCCCAAAAGGCAACTCCAACAGTGAGCAATGGTGAGAATTTATTCCCTTCTCTTGTCCTTGCTGCAGTTTTCTGACCTTCCACGCCAGGATCAGTCTGTATCCTTCATCCTCCACTCAGGCAAAGATTGTTTCTGTTGAGCTACCAGCTTTTCCGGCTGATCCTGGGAAGGTGATAGGAACCATCGGAGTGAGGATGCTAGCATAGATTTCAATACACCCCCCTCCCAGCCAACACATTCCCAGGACCCCTCCCAGCCAACACATTCCCGGGACCCCTCACTGCCAACACATTCCCAGGACCCCTCACAGCCAACACATTCCTGGGACCCCCCGCAGCCAACACATTCCCAAGACCCCTCCCAGCCAACACATTCCCAGGACCCCTCCCAGCCAACACATTCCCAGGACCCCTCCCAGCCAACATTCCCAAGACCCCTCCCAGCCAACACATTCCCGGTACACCTCCCAGCCAACACATTCCCGGGACCCCTCCCAGCCAACACATTCCCGGGACCCCTCCCAGCCAACACATTCCCGGGACCCCTCACTGCCGACACATTCCTGGGACCCCTCCCAGCCAACACATTCCCGGGACCCCCACAGCCAACACATTCCCGGGACCCCTCCCAGCCAACACATTCCCAGGATCCCTCCCAGCCAACACATTCCCAGGACCCCTCCCAGCCAACACATTCCCAAGACCCCTCCCAGCCAACACATTCCCGGGACCCCTCCCAGCCAACACATTCCCAAGACCCCTCCCAGCCAACACATTCCCGGGACCCCTCCCTGCCAACACATTCCCGGGACACCTCCCAGCCAACACATTCCCGGGACCCCTCCCAGCCAACATATTCCCGGGACCCCTCACTGCCAACACATTCTCGGGGCCCCTCTCAGCCAACACATTCCCGGGGCCCCTCCCAGCCAACACATTCCCAGGACCCCTCCCAGCCAACACATTCCCGGGACCCCTCCCAGCCAACACATTCCCGGGGCCCCTCCCAGCCAACACATTCCCGGGACCCCTCCCTGCCAACACATTCCCGGGACCCCCACAGCCAACACATTCCCGGGACCCCTCACTGCCAACACATTCCCAGGACCCCTCCCAGCCAACACATTCCCAGGACCCCTCACTGCCAACACATTCCTAGGACCCCTCACTGCCAACACATTCCCAGGACCCCTCACTGCCAACACATTCCCAGGACCCCTCCCAGCCAACACATTCCCAGGACCCCTCCCAGCCAACACATTCCCGGGACCCCTCCCAGCCAACACATTCCCGGGACCCCTCCCAGCCAACACATTCCCGGGACCCCTCACTACCAACACATTCCCGGGACCCCTCACATCTGCCACGTTCCCGGGACCTCCCAGCCAACACATTCCCGGGACCCCTCCCAGCCAACACATTCCCGGGACCCCTCACTACCAACACATTCCCAGGACCCCTCACTGCCAACACATTCCCGGGACCGCTCCCAGCCAACCCATTTCCGGGACCCCTCCCAGCCAACACATTCCCGGGACCCATCCCAGCCAACACATTCCCGGGACCCCTCACTGCCAATACAATCCCGGACCCCTCCCAGCCAACCCATTTCCGGGACCCCTCCCAGCCAACACATTCCCGGGACCCCGGACCCCTCCCAGCCAACACATTCCCGGGACCCCTCCCAGCCAACACATTCCCGGGACCCCTCACAGCCAACACATTCCCGGGACCCCTCACTGCCAACACATTCCCGGGACCCCTCACTGCCAACACATTCCCGGGACCCATCCCAGCCAACACATTCCCGGGACCCATCCCAGCCAACACATTCCCGGGACCCCTCACTGCCAACACATTCCCGGGACCCATCCCAGCCAACACATTCCCGGGACCCCTCACTGCCAATACAATCCCGGACCCCTCACAGCCAACACATTCCCGGGACCCCGGCCCCCTCCCAGCCAACACATTCCCGGGACCCCGGACCCCTCACAGCCAACACATTCCCGGGACCCCTCACAGCCAACACATTCCCGGGACCCCGGCCCCCTCCCAGCCAACACATTCCCGGGACCCCGGACCCCTCACAGCCAACACATTCCCGGGACCCCTCACTGCCAACACATTCCCGGGACCCATCCCAGCCAACACATTCCCGGGACCCCTCACTGCCAATACAATCCCGGACCCCTCCCAGCCAACCCATTTCCGGGACCCCTCACAGCCAACACATTCCCGGGACCCCGGCCCCCTCCCAGCCAACACATTCCCGGGACCCCGGACCCCTCACAGCCAACACATTCCCGGGACCCCTCACAGCCAACACATTCCCGGGACCTCTCACACCTAGCACGTTCCCGGGACCCCTCACACCTGGCACATTCCCGGGACCCCTCACTCCTGGCACGTTCCCGGGACCCCTCACTGCCAACACGTTCCCGGGATCCCTCACATCCGGTGTTCCTGGGACACCTCACAGCCAACAGTGTTCCTGGGAATACTGCGTGCAGTCCTGGTCGCCACATTACCAGAAGGATGTGGATGCCTTGGAGAGGCTGCAGAGGAGGTTCACCAGGATGTTGCCTGGTATGGAGGGTGCTAGCTATGAAGAAAGGTTGAGTAGATTAGGAATATTTTCATTAGAAAGACGGAGGTTGAGGGGAGACCTCATTGAGGTCTACAAAATTATGAGAGGTATGGACAGGATGGATAGCAACAAGCTTTTTCCCAGAGTGGGGGATTCAATTAGTAGGGGTCACGAGTTCAAGGTGAGAGGGGAAAAGTTTAAGGGGGATGTGCATGGAAAGTTCCAGGAACAAACTGCCAGCGGAGGTGGTAGAGGCGGGCACGATAGCATCATTTAAGATGCATCTAGACAGATATATGAACGGGCGGGGAGCAGAGGGATACAGATCCTTAGAAAATAGGCGACATTTTTAGACAGAGGATCTGGATCGGCGCAGGCTGGGAGGGCCGAAGGGCCTGTTCCTGTGCTGGAATTTTTCTTTATTCTTCTTCTTCTTTGAATTTCATCAGCCAGAGGGTGGTGAATCTGTGGAACTCTTTGCCGCAGAAGGCTGTGGAGGCCAATTCACTGAGTGTCTTTAAGACCGAGATAGATGGGTTCTTGATTAATAAGGGATCAGGGGTTATGGGGAGAAGGCAGGAGAAAGGGAATGAGAAAATATCAGCCATGATTGAATGGCGGAGCAGACTCGATGGGCCGAGTGGCCTAATTCTGCTCCTATGTCTTATGGGCTTACGGACCTCGCGAGGTCCCCGACATATTCATGGGACCCTCACTCTGACACGTTCCCGGACCCTCGCTCCAACACAGTCCTGAGACCCTCGCTCCGACACGTTCCTGGGACCCTCGCTCCAGCACAGTCCTGAGACCCTCGTTCCAACACGTTCCCGGGACCCTCGCTCCAACACAGTCCTGAGACCCCCGCTCCAGCATGTTCCCGGGACCCTCGCTCCAGCATGTTCCCGGGACCCTCGCTCCAGCATGTTCCCGGGACCCTCGCTCCAGCATGTTCCCGGGACCCTCGCTCCAGCATGTTCCCGGGACCCCCGCTCCAGCATGTTCCCGGGACCCTCGCTCCAGCATGTTCCCGGGACCCCCGCTCCAACATGTTCCCGGGACCCCCGCTCCAGCATGTTCCCGGGACCCCCGCTCCAACATGTTCCCGGGACCCCCGCTCCAACACGTTCCTGGGACCCTCGCTCCAGCATGTTCCTGAGACCCTCGTTCCAACACGTTCCCGGGACCCTCGCTCCAGCATGTTCCCGGGACCCTCGCTCCAACATGTTCCCGGGACCCTCGCTCCAGCATGTTCCCGGGACCCTCGCTCCAGCATGTTCCCGGGACCTTCGCTCCAACATGTTCCTGGGACCCTCGCTCCAGCATGTTCCCGGGACCCTCGCTCCAGCATGTTCCCGGGACCTTCGCTCCAACATGTTCCTGGGACCCTCGCTCCAACATGTTCCTGGGACCCTCGCTCCAACATGTTCTCAATGACCCCACAGGTCAGGGTTGCCTGATAACAATGTAATCACACTGGCCACTTCCAAACCAGCATCTGACAGCTCTGACCTGATTAGTTGTACTGACTGCAGGCGGAGAGAATTCGCCACCTGGCTAAGTCTCAAAGGTTAATTTACAGGCTGGCAATGACCCGTGTGTGAGCAGGTGATTCGAGCATCGCAGATTATGTGGACACAATTTTATCACTGCAATTATCAATGTGGACAGAGGCTTTGCTGAACTGGCGTCAGGAGTTTGATCAAATCATTATTTCTTCGTATTTGCAGCAAATAGACTGGATTGTCCCTCTCGTGCACTTTGACCCAGGGAATGGCTGTGGCCACATTTTCCGTCAGTCTTTCTCCTCAATAAGTACCAATCTGCGAGACAGGCTGTGCTGCTTTCTGGCCGTGTTCCTGCCGAGACAACCTTGGCTGCTTCCAGAGGTCACTCATTCGGACGGATAGTGCCGACTCTTGTCTGCTATAAAGCTGTCCTACTTCTGGAACCAATGCCTCCACGAATATGAGGTGGGATTGGGAGTGGTAGACGGTGACCTGGTACAGGACGAAAGATACATTTTCTATTTATTTTCACTTTGTCCCTGTCCCTATACAGTCCCCTCCTGTTCCCCTCCCCGCCCTGCAACCCCCTCCCGGCTCCATCCCTCTCCCGACTCTCCCCTCCTGTTCCCCTCCCCGCCCTGCAACCCCCTCCCGGCTCCATCCCTCTCCTGACTCTCCCCTCCTGTTCCCCTCCCCGCCCTGCAACCCCCTCCCGGCTCCATCCCTCTCCTGACTCTCCCCTCCTGTTCCCCTCCCCGCAAACCCTCCCGGCTCCATCCCTCTCCCGACTCTCCCCTCCTGTTCCCCTCCCCGCCCTGCAACACCCTCCCTGCTCCATCCCTCTCCCGACTCTCCCTGACCAACCTCCTCCCTGCCCTGCAACCCCCTCTCGGCTCCATCCCTCTCCTGACTCTCCCCTCCTGTTCCCCTCCCCGCCTTGCAACCCCCTCTCGGCTCCATCCCTCTCCTGACTCTCCCCTCCTGTTCCCCTCCCCGCCCTGCAACCCCCTCTCGGCTCCATCCCTCTCCTGACTCTCCCCTCCTGTTCCCCTCCCCGCCTTGCAACCCCCTCTCGGCTCCATCCCTCTCCTGACTCTCCCCTCCTGTTCCCCTCCCCGCCCTGCAACCCCCTCCCGGCTCCATCCCTCTCCTGACTCTCCCTGACCAACCTCCTCCCCGTCCCTGGAGAAAGTGTAAAGAGCTGCAAATGGGAATGAGAAAAAAAAATCAGTGAGGGACTTGAAGGACAATGATGAAGGTTTATAATGAGGATATTGAACAAAAGAGGCTGGGAAGTGTAACATGAACCCTGGCACAACATTGTAATTAGACTGGATGCTGGAGGATGCGGAGTAAGGAGTCTCAACTTCTTAAATCTTGTTGTAAATTCGCAATTAACTCAAATCTAGAGTTTAACTAACACTCTAACCTTCAGGGACTGGTCTCACTCTGCAGGGGAAGAAGCCGGTTATTTGGTATCTGGTAAATGACTAAGGTTCAAAATAGTCGAGCATCTAGTGGTCAGGTTAATAAGGCAGTAGGGGATAGTGCAGCCAAAGGATTGACCCTATTCTGGGCATCAAAGAGTGAGAGTCCAGCCGGCTGTGTTGCCTGCCCGGCCAGGGTTTGGAACATCTGCTCCGAGCTGAAGAGGAACTTGCAGTGGGAGGGAGAGGAGTTGTGGTCCATGTAGGTACCAACAACGTGGGCAGGACAAAGAAGGAGGTTCTGCTTCTTCAGTCGGAGGAGTTAGAACATAGAACACAGAACAGTACAGCACAGAACAGGCCCTTCGACCCTCGGTATTGTGCCGAGCCTTGACCGAAACCAAGATCAAGCTATCCCACTCCCTGTCATTCTAGTGTGCTCCATGTGCCTATCCAATAACCGTTTGAAAGTTCCTGAGGAAAATTGATGTACAGAGAGATCTGGGAATTCAGATCCATTGTACCCTGAAGGCGGCAACGCAGGTGGATAGAGTGGTCAAGAAGGCATGCAGCATGCTTGTCTTCATCGGGCAGGGTATTGAGTACAAGAGTCAGCAGGTCATGTTACAGTTGTATAGGACTTTGGTTAGGCCACATTTGGAATACAGCGTGCAGTTCTGGTCGCCACATTACCAGAAGGATGTGAATGCTTTGGAGAGGGTGCAGAGGAGGTTCACCAGGATGTTGCCTGGTATGGAGGGTGCTAGCTATGAAGAAAGGTTGAGTAGATTAGGATTGTTTTCGTTGGAAAGACGGAGGTTGAGGGGGACCTGATTGAGGTTTACAAAATTATGAGAGGTATGGACAGGGTGGATAGCAACAAGCTTTTCCCCAGACTGGGGGTGTCAGTTACAAGGGGTCACGATTTCAAGGTGAGAGGGGAAAAGTTTAAGGGAGATGTGCGTGGAAAGTTTTTCACGCAGAGGGTGGTGGGTGCCTGGAATGCTTTGCCAGTGGAGGTGGTAGAGGCGGGCATGATAGCATCATTTAAGATGCATCTGGACAGACATATGAATGGGCGGGGAACAGAGGGAAGTAGATCCTTGGAAAATAGGCGACAGGTTTAGATAAAGGATCTGGATTGGCGCAGGCTGGGAGGGCCTGTACATTTCTTTGTTCTTTGTTCTTAAAGTGTCCGACTCCACTATCACAGCAGGCAGTCCATTCCACACCCTAACCACTCTCTGAGTAAAGAACCTACTTCGGACATCCCTCCTATATCTCTCACCCCGAACCTTATAGTTATGCCCCCTTGTAACATAAGAACATAAGAACTAGGAGCAGGAGTAGGCCATCTGGCCCCTCGAGCCTGCTCTGCCATTCAATTAGATCATGGCTGATCTTTTGTGGACTCAGCTCCACTTTCCGGCCCAAACACCATAACCCTTAATCCCTTTATTCTTCAAAAAACTATCTATCTTTACCTTAAAAACATGTAATGAAGGAGCCTCAACTGCTTCACTGGGCAAGGAATTCCATAGATTCACAACCCTTTGGGTGAAGAAGTTCCTCCTAAACTCAGTCCTAAATCTACTTCTGCCTTATTTTGAGGCTATGCCCCCTAGTTCTGCTGTCACCCGCCAGTGGAAACAACCTGCCCGCATCTATCCTATCTATTCCCTTCATAATTTTAAATGTTTCTATAAGATCCCCCCTCATCTTTCTAAATTCCAACGAGTACAGTCCCAGTCTACTCAACCTCTCCTCATAATCCAACCCCTTCAGCTCTGGGATTAACCTAGTGAATCTCCTCTGCACACCCTCCAGCGCCAGTACGTCCTTTCTCAAGTAAGGAGACCAAAACTGAACACAATACTCCAGGTGTGGCCGCACTAACACCTTATACAATTGCAACATAACCTCCCTAGTCTTAAACTCCATCCCTCTAGCAATGAAGGACAAAATTCCATTTGCCTTCTTAATCACCTGTTGCACTTGTAAACCAACCTTCTGTGACTCATGCACTAGCACACCCAAGTCTCTCTGAACAGCGGCATGCTTTAATATTTTATCGTTTAAGTAATAATCCCGTTTGCTGTTATTCCTACCAAAATGGATAACCTCACATTTGTCAACATTGTATTCCATCTGCCAGACCCGAGCCCATTCACTTAACCTATCCAAATCCCTCTGCAGACTTCCAGTATCCTCTGCACTTTTCGCTTTACCACTCATCTTAGTGTCATCTGCAAACTTGGACACATTGCCCTTGGTCCACAACTCCAAATCATCAATGTAAATTGTGAACAATTGTGGGCCCAACACGGATCCCTGAGGGACACCACTAGCTACTGATTGCCAACCAGAGAAACACCCATTTATCCCAACTCTTTGCTTTCTATTAATTAACCAATCCTCTATCCATGCTACTACTTTACCCTTAATGCCATGCATCTTTATCTTATGCAGCAACCTTTTGTGTGGCACCTTGTCAAAGGCTTTCTGGAAATCCAGATATACCACATCCATCGGCTCCCCGTTATCTACTGCACTGGTAATGTCCTCAAAAAATTCCACTAAATTAGTTAGGCATGACCTGCCTTTAACGAACCCATGCTGCGTCTGCCCAATGGGACAATTTCTATCCAGATGCCTCGCAATTTCTTCCTTGATGATAGATTCCAGCATCTTCCCTATTACCGAAGTTAAACTCACTGGCCTATAATTTCCTGTTTTCTGCCTACCTCCTTTTTTAAACAGTGGCGTCACGTTTGCTAATTTCCAATCCACCGGGACCACCCCAGAGTCTAGTGAATTTCGGTAAATTATCACTAGTGCATCTGCAATTTCCCTAGCCATCTCTTTTAGCACTCTGGGATGCATTCCATCAGGGCCAGGAGACTTGTCTACCTTTAGCCCCATTAGCTTGCCCATCACTCCCTCCTTAGTGATAACAATCCTCTCAAGGTCCTCACCTGTCATAGCCTCATTTCTATAAGTCGCTGGCATGTTATTTGTGTCTTCCACTGTGAAGACCGACCCAAAAAACCTGTTCAGTTCCTCAGCCATTTCCTCATTTCCCATTATTAAAACTCCCTTCTCATCCTCTAAAGGACCAATATTTACCTTAGCCACTCTTTTTTGTCTTATATATTTGTAAAAACTTTTACTGTCTGTTTTTATATTCTGAGCAAGTTTACTCTCATACTCTATCTTACTCTTCTTTATAGCTTTTTTAGTAGCTTTCTGTTGCCCCCTAAAGATTTCCCAGTCCTCTAATCTCCCAGCAATCTTTGCCACTTTATATGCTTTTTCCTTCAATTTGATACTCTCCCTTATTTCCTTAGATATCCACGGTCGATTTCCCTCTTTCTTCCGTCCTTCCTTTTTGTTGGTATAAACCTTTGCTGAGCACTGTGAAAAATCGCTTGGAAGGTTCTCCACTGTTCCTCAACTGTTCCACCATAAAGTCTTAGCTCCCAGTCTACCTTAGCTAGTTCTTCTCTCATCCCCTTGTAATCTCCTTTGTTTAAACACAAAACACTAGTATTTGATTTTACTTTCTCACCCTCCATCTGTATTTTAAATTCCACCATATTGTGATCGCTCCTTCCGAGAGGATCCCTAACTATGAGATCATGAATCAATCCTGTCTCATTACACAGGACAAGATCTAGGACCGCTTGTTCCCTCGTAGGTTCCATTACATACTGTTCTAGGAAACTATCGCGGATACATTCTATAAACTCCTCCTCACGGTTGCCTTAACCGACCTGGTTAAACCAATCGACATGTAGATTAAAATCCCCCATGATAACTGCCGTACCATTTCTACATGCATCAGTTATTTCTTTGTTTATTGCCTGCCCCACCATCTCGTTACTATTTGGTGGCCGACAGACTACTCCTATCAGTGACTTTTTCGCCTTACTATTCCTGATTTCCACCCAAATGGATTCAACCTTATCCTCCATAGTAACAGCTACATCCACTCGAGGAAATAGTCTCTGAACATCCACTCTACCTATCCCCCTCATCATCTTATAAATCTCTATTAAGTCGTCTCTCATCCTCCTCCGCTCCAAAGAGAAAAGCTCTCAACCATTCCTCATAAGACCTACCCTCGAAACTAGGCAGCATCCTGGTAAATCTCCTTTGCACCCTTTCCAATGCTTCCACATTCCTCCTATAATGAGGTGACCAGAACTGCACACAGTACTCCAAATGTGGTCTCACTAGGGACCTGAACAGTTGCAGCATCACCCCACGGCTCTTAAACTCAAGCCCCCTGTTAATAAACGCTAACACACTATAAGCCTTCTTCACGGTTCTATCCACTTGAGTGGCAACCTTCAGAGATCTGTGGACATGAACTCCGACATCTCTCTGTTCCTCCACATTCCTCAGAACCCTGCAGTTAACCCTGTAATCCGCATTCAAATTTTTCCTACCAAAATGAATCACCTCGCACTTATCAGGGTTAAACTCCATCTGCCGTTTTTCGGCCCAGTTCTGCATCTTATCAATGTCTCTTTGCAGCCTACAACAGCCCTCCACCTCATCCACTACTCCACCAATCTTAGGTACCAACTTAAGAAGCAGAACCTCAAAGGTCATAATCTCGGAGTTATTACCTGAGCCACATTCAAAGCGACACAGGAAAATTAGATGTTCAAAATGAATAAGTGGCTGAAAGGCTGCTGTGGGAGAAATGGGTTCTGGTTCATGGGCCACTGGCACGGGTAATGGGGGAAGTGGGGTCTGTGCTGTTGGGACGATCTACACCTGATCCTTGCTGGGACCAGGGCTCTTGTGAGCTGCATAACTAGGGAAGTAGAGAGGATTTTAAACTAAATAGTTGGGCAAAGAATCAAATTTTGGACGATGTGGTCAATCAAAGAGTAACATAAAATCCCTATAGTGCAGAAGGAGATCATTTGGCTCATCAAGTCTGCACTGACCCAAGGGCAGCATGGTGGCGCAGTGGTTAGCACTGCTGCCTCACGGCGCTGAGGTCCAAGGTTCATAGATTTCATAGAGTTTACAGTGCAGAAGGAGGCCATTCGGCCCATCGAGTCTGCACCGGCTCTTGGAAAGAGCACCCTACCCAACACCACACTATCCCCATAACCCAGTAACCCCACCCAACACTAAAGGCAATTTTGGACACTAAGGGCAATTTATCATGGCCAGTCCACCTAACCTGCACATCTCCCCACATTAGGGCAGCACGGTAGCATGGTGGTTAGCATAAATGCTTCACAGCTCCAGGGTCCCAGGTTCAGTTCCCGGCTGGGTCACTGTCTGTGCGGAGTCTGCACGTCCTCCCCATGTGTGCGTGGGTTTCCTCCGGGTGCTCCGGTTTCCTCCCACAGTCCAAAGATGTGCGGGTTAGGTGGATTGGCCATGCTAAATTGCCCGTAGTGTCCTAAAAAGTAAGGTTAAGGGGGGGGTGGGGTTGTTGGGTTACGGGTATAGGGTGGATACGTGGGTTTGAGTAGGGTGATCATTGCTCAGCACAACATCGAGGGCCGAAGGGCCTGTTCTGTGCTGTACTGTTCTATGTTCTATCTTTGGACTGTGGGAGGAAACCGGAGCACCCGGAGGAAAGCCACGCACACACGGAGAGAACGTGCAGACTCCGCACAGACAGTGACCCAGGCCGGGAATCGAACCTGGGACTCTGGAGCTGTGAAGCAATTGTGCTAACCACCATGCTACCCTGCTGCCCTCACCGCGCGGCTCCGGGTCACTGTCCGTGTGGAGTTTGCACATTCTCCCCGTGTCTGCGTGGGTTTCACCCCCACAACCCAAAGATGTGCAGGGTAGGTGGATTGGCCACGCTAAATTGCCCCTTAATTGGAAAAAATGAATTAGGTACTCCAAATTTATAAAAAAAAGTCTGCACACTGCGACAGGAAGGGATAGAGAGACAAATCTAACAGTTAATCAACAGATGAAACTAGAGGTTGGAAAAAGAATAAACGTACAAAATGCACGCAGCATTCAAAACAAAACAGATGAACTGAGAGTGCAGACAGAAATAAATAAGTACAATTTGATAGCCTTCATGGAGATTATGGGTTGGGACCTGAATATTAAAGGTTAAACGACATTTCGAAAGGACAGGAAATGAGGAAAAAGTCGAGAGGCGGCTCTGTAAGTTAATGCTGGTTGTACCCAATCTAAATTCAGGAAAGCGGGATGTGGATGCGAGTTGGGTAAAGATGAGAAAGGGTAAAGACAGGAAGTGATTGTCGTGTACAGGACTCGGCACAGTAACCACAGGGTGGGATGGAGCATCAAGGGTGAAATAATTGGAACTCGTCAGAAAGGTAGGGGGTGGCGGGGGGCTCAGACTGGGATGGGGGTCCGTGGGGGGGGGGGGGGGGGGGGGGGGCGATGCTTGTTGGGGGGGTTGTCCCTGTGAGGCTGGGTCTGGATGTTTAGATCGTTACTCTGGAGATTGAATGGATTCCTCTTTCGGAGACACGATGGTGCAGACTCTATGCACTGTGGGGATTCTATGAATGCATTGAGTAGGCCTGTACTCCCCGGATTAACGGGTGATTTAGTTGAGGATGAATCCAAGAATTGAAAGGGCAGAAAGAGAGAAAGTATTTCCTCTGATGGGACAGAACGAGTTTGAAGCTGGAGCTGGGCTGTTCAGGGTGATATCAGAAATCTGGAACCCTCTCCCTGACTGCATTTGAAATGGGGTCAATTGAACATTTCAGAAGTGTGGTAGATAGATTTGGTGAGGCAAGGATAGTGAGGGTTCTGGAAGCAATGTCGGTAGATGATATAAAGATATATATCTGCTGAACAAACACAAAGGCTGACTGGCCCACTCCTGTTCCTATGTCCTATTCCTGTGCCAACCATTGTCCTACCCAGTGATCTTTTGTCTTCCATCTTCTCTTCTGCTTCAATTGGTGACCCACTGTGGCTGTGATGTTGTAACAGATCAAGGTGAGAGGAGCTGGAAATACTCAAACTCGTCCCAGCCACTCCAATAGAACTGGAATCTGGAATAAACAAAGCACAAGCAAACTAAATTAATGAAGTGGTTAAAATGTGTATTTCCAGCTCACGCAATGGTCCGCTGAGGACATTAGGTCCACCTAATGTCCCCCGAGAGACTTCACAGCCTGGGAACCTTCCTGTAGGGAAGCAGGGTAGCATGGTGGTTAGCATAAATGCTTCACAGCTCCAGGGTCCCAGGTTCAATTCCCGGCTGGGTCACTGTCTGTGTGGAGTCTGCACGTCCTCCCCCTGTGTGCGTGGGTTTCCTCCGGGTCCTCCGGTTTCCTCCCACAGTCCAAAGATGTGCGGGTTAGGTGGATTGGCCATGCTAAATTGCCCGTAGTGTCCTAATAAAAAAGTAAGGTTAAGGGGGGGTTGTTGGGTTACGGGTATAGGGTGGATACGTGGGTTTGAGTAGGGTGATCATGGCTCGGCACAACATTGAGGGCCGAAGGGCCTGTTCTGTGCTGTACTGTTCTATGTTCTATGTTCTATGTAACAGGTTACTACATACAGAGAACTCAACCATATGGTGGGGAGGAGGGGTGGGGATAATGGTTGGAAAGCTGAGAAAAAGCAGAGTAGTGATTAATGGATGTTTTTCGGATTGGAGGAAGCTTGGTCGTGGAGTTCCCCAGGGGTCAGTGCTTTTCCTGACACATATTGATGTGGTTGACACAAACTTGGGAGCACTGTGAACTGGATAGGACAGAATGTCAAAAGGACAGGGACGAGTTGGAGGAATGGGACTTGGGTTTGTATATGCATCCAGCACTGAAAATGGCAGGGCAGGTTGAGAGACTGATTAATAAAGTCACAGTTTCATAGACCTTATTCATAGGGCTTAGGGTACAAGTTAAACTTGTATCAAACATTGCTTTGGCCCGAATTGGAGTATTGTACCGTTCTAGAAACCACACTTAGATAAGCTGTGAGGCTGTTTATTGGAATAGTTCCAGGATGTGGAACTTCAGTTATTCGATAGATTGGAGAAGTTGGAGCTATTTTCCTTGGGAGAGGGGGGCTGTGGGAGATTTGACAGAGTTATTAAACTGTACTTCCTGGTGGAGGGACTGAGAACAGGAGGGCGCTGATTTACGGTCACTGGGAAAAGGCGACGTGAGGAAAGATGTTCACACAGCGAGTGGTTTGGATGTGAAAAGCTCGGCCTGACAGTGTGGCGGAGGCTTGTTCAATCGCGGCTTTGGAGAGGAAGTTGGATTATTAGCTGAAAGGAAGAATATGAAAATCACAGGGAGAAGTGAGAGAGCGGCAGCGCTCATTTGGAGGGCCGGCACAGAGACAGTGGGCTGAATGGCCTCCTTCTGCGCTGTAACAACTCTGTGATTCGCAGAGGTATTTGAAGATGGGTAGTTGCTGATGGTTGAATAGGAACTGAGAATCACTGGTGCCTGGAGGGTGAACACAGGCTGTACCAGGGGGGTACTGTACCAGGGGGGTACTGTACCAGGGGGGTACTGTACCAGGGGGGTACTGTACCAGGGGGTACTGTACCAGGGGGGTACTGTACCAGGGGGGTACTGTACCAGGGGGGAGAGAAGGCAGGAGAATGGGGATGAGAAAAATATCAGCCATGACTGAATGGCAGAGCAGACCCGATGGGCCGAGTGGCCTAATTCTGATCCTATATCTTATCATCTTAGGACTTGAACAAGGACAAGATTTGCTTGATCGTGTAGAGGCACGGTGGCACAGTGGTTAGCACTGCCGTCTCATGGAGCCGAGGACCCGGGTTCGAGTTTGCACATTCTCCCCGTGTTTGCATGGGTTTGGCCCCCACAACCCAAAGATGTGGAAGCTAGGTGGATTGGCCACGCCCAATTGCCCCTAATTGGAAAAATAAATTTGGGTACTCTAAATTTATAAAAAGAAGAAAACAGATTTCCTTGGTCGTACAGAATTTGAAAAGAGATACATGTTGCCGAAGCCTTTCATTTTTGGGACAAATGCAAGAATTCTGAATTTCAAATGATCGCAACAACTTATTCTGTCGGAGAAAATGGTGCTGATTGGGTGGCAAATTGACTCCGATTGATAGAGACCTTCTCATGGAGGAAGCAAAAGGGAATTATAGCTCCAAACTCCCAGATAGTTCAAAAAGACACAAGACTGGAACATATTCCTTTTGGTTTGCAGAGAACAAATCTGTTTATTAAAGTATGTCACTTCGAGCAAGTGTAAATGAACCACATTTTGAGCTCAGCTGATTATATTATATTTGTTGCCACTATAGCCAATACTGCACTCAGGATTGTTCAGATAGTGCTGTCCAATCGGGGAATCACAGTAGATGTTTAGTTTTGGGTTTTACGAGCTCGGTGTGGTGGAGTGTACGGTCTGCCTATTCTATTCGACCAGCCAATTATTGGGATGTATGGTCAATGTACCGGGCATCAGACTGGCGTTGAGATTTACCCACAATGTAGTTCCACTATGTGGCTGTCTTTCTGGACTGGCAGCAGCTTGTGGAGCCCGATGGCTTTTGCCATGGCAATGCCTCGGCCACTCAGAACCGACTTGCCAACTAATCAGCACCCTTTTCTCTTGTAATATAAATTGTTGTGATCATTTAAAATTTGCCACTGTGCTTTAGCCCTGATCAGTGCGAGATGAAAACCTTTGGCAACTTGTCTCTCCTTTCAACAATACTCTAAATGGAAACCTGTGGAGTGTTAATGATTGCTTTAGGTTGGTGAGTTGAAAATGGAAAAAAAAAGTTTTAGTGGGGATGAAGATATAACAATCACGACAATTGGGAGAATCTGGCCCTGGGAACAGTAGAGTTGGGAATAAGAAGAGAACAAACTGTCATACTGAGCAGTGCTGTTGGAGACGGTTAAAACAGCGGTGGGCAAACTTTTCTGTGCAAGGGCCACATTCAGAAATTCACAATTTTAAAGGGCCGCTTAGTATATTAAGTAAAATAATTAATATTTAAAATAGCCAAAATAAAAGGTTTTTAAAGAACAAAAAAGCAATTAATTTTTATTAATTAATATTTTAAAGTAGAAACTTCACATGAAACACATGTTGCGCCGAGCAATGATACCCTACTCAAATCAACGTATCCACCCTATACCAGCAACCCAACAGCCCCCCCCCCCCCCCCATTAACCTTAATTTAAAAAAAAAAATTCTTTAAAAAAAAATTTTTTTTTTTAATGACTTGATCTTGGTGGGCCACATAAAGACCTTTGGCGGGCCGCATGCGGCCCGCGGGCCGTAGTTTGCCCACCCCTGGGTTAAAATGAGCTTTGCAGAGAGCTGGGGTCCATTATAAACAATTTTACAGCACAGCACTTAGAAAACAGTGACAGGATTGGACAGAGTCAGCATGGGCAAATGAATGGCAGATACAGTATAATGTGGATAAATGCGAGGTTATCCACTTTGGTACCAAAAACAGGAAGGCAGATTATTTTCTGATTGGCTACAGATTGAGAGAGGGGACTGGGCAATGAGACCTGGGTGTCCTCAAACACCAGTCACTGAAAGTAAGCATGCAGGTGCAGAAGGTGGTGAAGAAGGCAAATGGTATGTTGGCCTTCATTGCGAGAGGTTTTGAGTATAGAAGCAGGGATGTGTTGCTGCAATTACACATGGCTTTGGTGAGATCACACCTGGAATATTGTGTGTAGTTTTGGTCTCCTAAATGGGAGGAAGGATGTTCTTGCTGCAGAGAGAGTGCAGAGTGCAGAGAGCGTGCAGGGTGCAGAGTGCAGAGAGCGTGCAGGGTACAGAGTGCAGAGAGCGTGCAGGGTGCAGAGTGCAGAGAGCGTGCAGGGTGCAGAGTGCAGAGAGCGTGCAGGGTGCAGAGTGCAGAGAGCGTGCAGAGTGCAGAGAGCGTGCAGAGTGCAGAGGGCAGAGAGAGTGCAGGGTGCAGAGTGCAGAGTGCAGAGAGAGTGCAGAGAGAGTGTAGAGTGCAGAGAGAGTGCAGAGTGCAGAGAGAGTGCAGAGTGCAGGGTGCAGAGAGAGTGCAGAGGGCAGAGAGAGTGCAGAGAGAGTGCAGAGTGCAGAGAGAGTGCAGAGAGAGTGCAGAGTGCAGAGAGCGTGCAGAGTGCAGAGTGCAGAGGGCAGAGAGAGTGCAGAGGGCAGAGAGAGTGCAGAGTGCAGAGAGAGTGCAGAGTACAGAGAGAGTGCAGAGTGCAGAGAGAGTGCAGGGTGCAGAGAGCGTGCAGGGTGCAGAGTGCAGAGAGCGTGCAGAGAGAGTGCAGAGTGCAGAGAGAGTGCAGAGTGCAGAGAGAGTGCAGCGAGAGTGCAGAGTGCAGAGTGAATGCAGAGTGCAGAGAGCGTGCAGAGTGCAGAGGGCAGAGAGTGCAGAGTGCAGAGAGTGCAGAGTGCAGAGAGAGTGCAAGTGCAGAGAGTGCAGGGTGCAGAGAGAGTGCCGGTGCAGAGAGCGTGCAGGGTGCAGATGCAGAGAGCGTGCAGAAGAGGGCAGATGCAGAGAGCGTGCAGAGTGGCAGGGAGAGTGCAGATGCAGAGAGAGTGCAGAGAGTGCAGAGAGAGTGCAGAGTGCAGAGTGAATGCAGAGTGCAGAGAGAGTGCAGAGTGCAGAGAGCGTGCAGAGTGCAGGGAGAGTGCAGAGAGAGTGCAGAGTGCAGAGTGAATGCAGAGTGCAGAGTGAATGCAGAGTGCAGAGAGAGTGCAGTGCAGAGAGGTGCAGAGTGCAGAGAGAGTGCAGAGTGCAGCGAGAGTGCAGAGAGAGTGCAGAGAGCAGAGTGAATGCAGAGTACAGAGAGAGTGCAGAGTGCAGAGAGAGTGCAGTGCAGAGAGTGCAGAGTGCAGAGAGTGCAGAGTGCAGAGAGAGTGCAGAGTGCAGAGAGAGTGCAGAGAGAGTGCAGAGTGCAGAGTGCAGAGAGAGTGCAGAGCGTGCAGAGAGAGTGCAGAGAGAGTGCAGAGTGAGAGAGAGTGCAGGGTGCAGAGAGCGTTCAGGGTGCAGAGTGCAGAGAGAGTGCAGAGTGAGTGCAGAGTGCAGAGAGAGTGCAGAGTGCAGAGCGTGCAGAGTGAGTGCAGAGAGAGTGCAGAGAGAGTGCAGAGTGCAGAGAGAGTGCAGAGTGCAGAGAGAGTCCAGAGTGCAGAGAGTGTGCAGAGTGCAGAGTCAGAGAGAAGCAGAGTGCAGAGAGAGTGCAGAGTGCAGAGAGTGCAGAGTGCAGAGAGTGCAGAGTGCAGAGAGAGTGCAGCGTGCAGAGAGAGTGCAGCGTGCAGAGAGAGTGCAGAGTGCAGAGAGAGTGCAGAGTGCAGAGAGAGTGCAGAGTGCAGAGAGCGTGCAGAGTGCGAGAGAGTGCAGAGTGCAGAGAGAGTGCAGAGTGCAGAGTGAATGCAGAGTGCAGAGAGCGTGCAGAGTGCAGAGGGCAGAGAGAGTGCAGAGTGCAGAGAGAGTGCAGAGTGCAGAGAGAGTGCAGAGTGCAGAGAGAGTGCAGAGAGCGTGCAGAGTGCAGAGAGAGTGCAGAGAGAGTGCAGAGTGCAGAGAGAGTGCAGAGAGAGTGCAGAGTGCAGAGAGAGTGCAGAGTGCAGAGAGAGTGCAGAGTGCAGAGAGAGTGCAGAGTGCAGAGAGTGCAGAGTGCAGAGAGAGTGCAGAGTGCAGAGAGAGTGCAGCGTGCAGAGAGAGTGCAGAGTGCAGAGAGAGTGCAGAGTGCAGAGAGAGTGCAGAGTGCAGAGAGCGTGCAGAGTGCAGAGAGAGTGCAGAGTGCAGAGAGAGTGCAGAGTGAATGCAGAGTGCAGAGAGCGTGCAGAGTGCAGAGGGCAGAGAGAGTGCAGAGTGCAGAGAGAGTGCAGAGTGCAGAGAGAGTGCAGAGTGCAGAGAGAGTGCAGGGTGCAGAGAGCGTGCAGGGTGCAGAGTGCAGAGAGCGTGCAGAGAGAGTGCAGAGTGCAGAGAGCGTGCAGAGTGCAGGGAGAGTGCAGAGTGCAGAGAGAGTGCAGAGAGAGTGCAGAGTGCAGAGTGAATGCAGAGTGCAGAGAGAGTGCAGAGTGCAGAGAGCGTGCAGAGTGCAGGGAGAGTGCAGAGAGAGTGCAGAGTGCAGAGTGAATGCAGAGTGCAGAGTGAATGCAGAGTGCAGAGAGAGTGCAGTGCAGAGAGAGTGCAGAGTGCAGAGAGAGTGCAGAGTGCAGCGAGAGTGCAGAGAGAGTGCAGAGAGCAGAGTGAATGCAGAGTACAGAGAGAGTGCAGAGAGAGTGCAGAGTGCAGAGAGAGTGCAGTGCAGAGAGAGTGCAGAGTGCAGAGAGAGTGCAGAGTGCAGAGAGAGTGCAGAGTGCAGAGAGAGTGCAGAGTGCAGAGAGAGTGCAGATGCAGAGTGCAGAGAGAGTGCAGAGAGCGTGCAGAGAGTGCAGAGTGCAGAGAGAGTGCAGAGGAGAGAGATGCAGGGTGCAGAGAGCGTGCAGGTGCAGAGTGCAGAGAGAGTGCAGAGTGAGTGCAGAGTGCAGAAGAGATGCAGAGAGATTGCAGAGTGCGAGAGCGTGCAGATGAGTGCAGAGAGGTGCAGAGAGAGTGCAGAGTGCAGAGAGAGTGCAGAGTGCAGAGAGAGTGCAGAGAGTGTGCAGAGTGCAGAGTGCAGAGAGAATGCAGAGTGCAGAGAGAGTGCAGAGTGCAGAGAGAGTGCAGAGTGCAGAGAGAGTGCAGCGTGCAGAGAGAGTGCAGAGTGCAGAGAGAGTGCAGAGTGCAGAGAGAGTGCAGAGTGCAGAGAGCGTGCAGAGTGCAGAGAGTGCAGATAGAGAGAGTGCAGAGTGCAGAGAGCGTGCAGAGTGCAGGGAGAGTGCAGAGTGCAGAGAGAGTGCAGAGTGCAGCGAGAGTGCAGAGAGAGTGCAGAGAGAGTGCAGAGAGAGTGCAGAGAGAGTGCAGAGTGAATGCAGAGTGCAGAGAGAGTGCACAGTGCAGAGAGAGTGCAGTGCAGAGAGAGTGCAGAGTGCAGAGAGAGTGCAGAGTGCAGAGAGAGTGCAGAGAGCGTGCAGAGGGCAGAGAGAGGGCAGAGAGAGGGCAGAGAGAGTGCAGAGTGCAGAGAGAGTGCAGAGGGCAGAGAGAGTGCAGAGAGAATGCAGAGAGCGTGCAGGGTGCAGAGAGCGTGCAGGGTGCAGAGTGCAGAGAGCGTGCAGAGAGAGTGCAGAGTGCAGAGAGCGTGTAGAGTGCAGGGAGAGTGCAGAGGCAGAGAGAGTGCGAGAGATCTGCAGAGGAGTGCAGAGAGAGTGCAGAGTGCAGAGTGAATGCAGAGTGCAGAGAGAGTGCAGAGTGCAGAGAGTGTGCAGAGTGCAGGGAGAGTGCAGAGTGCAGAGAGAGTGCGGAGTGCAGGGAGAGTGCAGAGTGCAGAGAGAGTGCAGAGTGCAGCGAGAGTGCAGAGAGTGCAGAGTGCAGAGAGAGTGCAGAGAGAGTGCAGAGTGCAGAGAGAGTGCAGTGCAGAGAGAGTGCAGAGGCAGAGAGTGCAGAGTGCAGAGAGAGTGCAGAGTGCAGAGAGAGTGCAGAGTGCAGAGAGAGTGCAGAGAGAGTGCAGAGGGCAGAGAGAGTGCAGAGTGCAGATGGCAGAGAGGGTGCAGAGAGAGTGCAGAGTGCGTGCAGAGTGCAGAGAGCGTGCAGAGTGCAGAGAGCGTGCAGAGTGCAGAGGGCAGAGAGAGTGCAGAGTGCAGAGAGAGTGCAGAGTGCAGAGAGAGTGCAGAGTGCAGAGAGAGTGCAGGGTGCAGAGAGAGTGCAGGGTGCAGAGAGCGTGCAGGGTGCAGAGTGCAGAGAGCGTGCAGAGAGAGTGCAGAGTGCAGAGAGCGTGCAGAGTGCAGGGAGAGTGCAGAGTGCAGAGAGAGTGCAGAGAGAGTGCAGAGTGAATGCAGAGTGCAGAGAGATTGCAGAGTGCAGAGAGCGTGCAGAGTGCAGGGAGAGTGCAGAGTGCAGCGAGAGTGCAGAGAGAGTGCAGAGTGCAGAGAGAGTGCAGTGCAGAGAGAGTGCAGAGTGCAGAGAGAGTGCAGAGTGCAGAGAGAGTGCAGAGTGCAGAGGGCAGAGAGAGTGCAGAGAGAGTGCAGAGTGCAGAGAGAGTGCAGGGTGCAGAGAGCGTTCAGGGTGCAGAGTGCAGAGAGAGTGCAGAGTGAGTGCAGAGTGCAGAGAGAGTGCAGAGTGAGTGCAGAGTGAGTGCAGAGAGAGTGCAGAGAGGGTGCAGAGTGCAGAGAGAGTGCAGAGTGCAGAGAGAGTCCAGAGTGCAGAGAGTGTGCAGAGTGCAGAGTGCAGAGAGAGTGCTGAGTGCAGAGAGAGTGCAGAGAGAGTGCAGAGAGAGTGCAGAGTGCAGAGAGAATGCAGAGTGAAGAGAGAGTGCAGAGAGAGTGCAGAGTGCAGAGAGTGCAGAGTGCAGAGAGAGTGCAGAGTGCAGAGCGTGCAGAGTGCAGAGAGAGTGCAGAGTGCAGAGAGCGTGCAGAGTGCAGGGAGAGTGCAGAGTGCAGAGAGTGTGCATAGTGCAGAGAGCGTGCAGAGTGCAGAGAGAGTGCAGAGTGCAGAGAGCGTGCAGGGAGAGTGCAGAGTGCAGCGAGAGTGCAGAGAGAGTGCAGAGTGAATGCAGAGTGCAGAGAGAGTGCAGAGAGAGTGCAGAGAGAGTGCACAGTGCAGAGAGAGTGCAGTGCAGAGAGAGTGCAGAGTGCAGAGAGAGTGCAGAGAGCGTGCAGAGGGCAGAGAGAGGGCAGAGAGAGTGCAGAGTGCAGAGAGAGTGCAGAGTCAGAGGGCAGAGAGATTGCAGAGAGAGTGCAGAGTGCAGAGAGCGTGCAGAGTGCAGAGAGCGTGCAGAGTGCAGAGAGAGTGCAGAGTGCAGAGGGCAGAGAGAGTGCAGAGTGCAGAGAGAGTGCAGAGTGCAGAGAGAGTGCAGGGTGCAGAGAGCGTGCAGGGTGCAGAGAGCGTGCAGGGTGCAGAGTGCAGAGAGCGTGCAGAGAGAGTGCAGAGTGCAGAGGGCAGAGAGAGTGCAGAGGGCAGAGAGAGTGCAGAGTGCAGAGAGAGTGCAGAGTAAGAGAGAGTGCAGAGTACAGAGAGAGTGCAGAGTGCAGAGAGAGTGCAGGTGCAGAGAGCGTGCAGGGTGCAGAGAGCGTGCAGGATGCAGTGCAGAGAGCGTGCAGAGAGAGTGCAGAGTGCAGAGAGAGTGCAGAGTGCAGAGAGTGCAGAGTGCAGAGAGAGTGCAGGGTGCAGAGAGCGTGCAGGTTGCAGAGAGAGTGCAGAGTGAGTGCAGAGTGCAGAGAGAGTGCAGAGAGAGTGCAGAGAGAGTGCAGAGAGAGTGCAGAGTGCAGAGAGCGTGCAGAGTGAGTGCAGAGAGAGTGCAGAGTGCAGAGAGAGTGCAGTGCAGAGAGAGTGCAGAGTGCAGAGAGCAGAGGAAGTGCAGAGAGAGTGCAGAGTGCAGAGAGAGTGCAGAGTGCAGAGAGAGTCCAGAGTGCAGAGTGTGCAGAGTGCAGAGTGCAGAGAGTGCAGAGAGAGTGCAGAGTGAGTGCAGAGTGCAGAGAGAGTGCAGTGCAGAGAGAGTGCAGAGTGCAGAGAGTGCAGAGTGCAGAGAGAGTGCAGAGTGCAGAGAGAGTGCAGAGAGCGTGCAGAGGGCAGATAGAGTGCAGAGAGAGTGCAGAGTGCAGAGTGCAGAGGGCAGAGAGAGTGCCTAGAGTGTGCAGAGTGCAGAGAGCGTGCAGAGTGCAGAGAGCGTGCAGAGTGCAGAGTGCAGAGGGCAGAGAGTGCAGAGTGCAGAGAGATGCAGAGTGCAGAGAGGAGTGCAGAGTGCAGAGAGTACAGTCAGCGAGAGCGTGCAGAGAGAGTGCAGAGTGCAGAGAGAGTGCAGAGTGCAGAGAGCGTGCAGAGTGCAGAGAGAGTGCAGAGTGCAGAGAGAGTGCAGAGTGCAGAGAGAGGCAGAGAGAGTGCAGAGAGAGTGCAGAGTGCAGAGAGAGTGCAGAGTGCAGAGAGAGTGCAGGAGTGCAGAGAGAGTGCAGGGTGCAGAGAGTGCAGAGGGCAGAGAGTGCAGAGTGCAGAGAGTGGCAGAGTGCAGAGAGAGTGCAGAGTGCAGAGAGAGTGCAGAGTGCAGAGAGCGTGCAGAGTGCAGGGAGAGTGCAGAGTGCAGAGAGAGTGCAGAGTGCAGCGAGAGTGCAGAGAGAGTGCAGAGAGAGTGCAGAGTGAATGCAGAGTGAAGAGAGAGTGCAGAGAGAGTGTAGAGTGCAGAGAGAGTGCAGTGCAGAGAGCGTGCAGAGTGCAGAGAGAGTGCAGAGTGCAGAGAGAGTGCAGAATGCAGAGTGCAGAGGGCAGAGAGAGTGCAGAGAGAGTGCAGAGTGCAGAGAGAGTGCAGAGAGAGTGCAGAGAGTGCAGAGTGCAGAGAGCGTGCAGAGTGAGTGCAGAGAGAGTGCAGAGTGCAGAGAGAGTGCAGTGCAGAGAGAGTGCAGAGTGCAGAGAGAGTGCAGAGTGCAGAGAGAGTGCAGAGGGCAGAGAGAGTGCAGAGAGAGTGCAGCGTGCAGAGAGCGTGCAGAGTGCAGAGTGCAGAGGGCAGAGAGAGTGCAGAGGGCAGAGAGTGCAGAGTGCAGAGAGAGTGCAGAGTACAGAGAGAGTGCAGAGTGCAGAGAGAGTGCAGGGTGCAGAGAGCGTGCAGGGTGCAGAGAGCGTGCAGGGTGCAGAGAGCGTGCAGGATGCAG